>NC_142503.1:23507794-23660661 GCF_057876585.1 Rhinolophus sinicus
GTCTTCGAGGGAAGTGGACAGAAAAATGCAGATGGTGGTCATCGTCGTCGTCATCATCATCACCAACACAAGGGTGTTTACAAGGGAGAAAAATCCAATTTTAAAGGAAATTGCTAACTTACTGTGCTTTGCAAGAACAGATTCAAAATGAATTGCTTGCAATTTAGGGGGGACTGTTAACAAGTCTGCTTTCAGCTTTACCAAGAATTTGGAAGTACAGTATATGTCATGAAATACAGTTTTTATCTAAAGAGCATCTGATTGGGAAAAAAAACACCACCACAACACTGGCTTGCTCTCTGTAACCTTTCTGCATCCTTCCAAAGTGCTGCTGGTGCTGAAGAAGCAAATTCCATCAATTACTAAGCCTTTCCTGGGCATCCCCTGTAAGCACAGCGCAGTGCTAAAAGCTATGGAGGGTACCAAGAAGTGGGACTGGCTCAGCTCATGGGAGCCTTAAAGCCCATTTGAAGGGTGGGGCGAAACTTAACCCTCACAGAACAGTTGGGGACAGTTCTACGCCGAGCCATGGGGTATGAAGTGTAGCAGGAATTTGGAGAGGGCAAGAATTAGCAGGTCTATCTCACCCCCAAGACTGACCTTCTTTGAGGGTAGAGAGATTGTGCCTTAATCATCTTTCTGTTCAATTCCACCCAACTTCCTCTTTCTCCTCCCAGCCCCTGACCCAATTCTCCCCAGAAATGATGTCAGGTTTGGACACAGTAAGCACTTCAATAAATAAATAAATTCCCATGGACAACCATTTCCTCACCGGTTGCCTTATTGAGATTTTACAATTTTGAACCACATGTGGCTCCTGCCTCCAGGGTGTGTGCAGGGTTTTCTTTCTTCCTCTTAGAGTCTTTTCTCGCCTCTCATTTCTTAGGGTTACACCCACAAACTCCCTTCACTTCCTCTGGGACAGTTGGCCTTAACTCAAAAGGCCCAATCTTTCTAACCGTAGGCATGGCCCCAGCTGCGTAAGCCCCAAGACAAGGCTTTTCTGCTGCCTGAAGCACAGAGCCAGCCTCAGAGGAGAGATGGAAGGACTCCGGCAGCACCCTGGCCCTCCCCATTCATCAGCATTTATGGGGTGGCCACAGAACTAATCTCTCAAACCAGGATACTTGTGAGAATGAAAGGAGGGGGCTGCTGACATGGACAGAAGCTCGATAGAAGGCCCCCAAGAAAAGGAAGCTAAGAAGCAGCAGTGAGGTTGGCCTGTAGGAGAGGTCATCCTCATAAACACTGCACCTTCCTGGGATGGTGTCGAGTTAGAGTAGAATGGAAGCCCAGGGTTCAAGTGTCCACGAGCCCAATTAATACAGGGCATGGACTCCCAAAAATTGTGTGGAAAGCGTGAAAACTTCTTACCTGTTTTATGCATAAAGCACAGACATACATGAAACATATAGAAAGATGCAATCTCTTCTGCAGTATTAAAACTTCATGGATATAGAGGTATAATTGAACCCATTCTTAAAAATTATTTTAAAATATCAAAAACAAAAAACAAAACAAACAAACAAAAAAAACAAACTTCATGGAAAGGGATGTGATTGGGAGAAACTGTCTTAAAAACTCCATAGGGGGTCAATAATGAAAAAAAAAAAAAAAAAATGAGAAACACTGATACAGGAAAATACCCCAGATTGAAGGCCAAGAGATAATAGGAACTTGGAAGAACAGGAGCTGTTAAATCCATAGCGTCTGAGATTAAAAAGAAAGGAATTTTTGCATGACGATGACCCTGTCACAGTCTGGAGGTGGCCATGCAGAAACATAAGGAGGCAGTCATTGCAGGCACGGCGTGGGACAGTGAGCTGCGTACACACTGACGGCCAGGGGGAAGTCCCATCTTGGGACAGGGCCAGATTTCCATTGGAGTAAAACATTGAAGTGTGTGTTTTGTAAAGATTGAATACATTGCATGCTTGTTTGCAGCGGAATAGGGTTTCAATGGAATCACATGAGGACAAAATCCAAATGGTTATCATTTTGCACAAATGTTCCCTTACCTGAAATATTGCTCTTATACTACCAGGTGGCTGCTGAAATTCATCAGAGGCTCCTAGACGAAGAAAAAGAAAACCAACTATCAGAAACAAAAGAAAAATCTCCTCAGATGGGTGCAAATAAAAAAGCCAAAAAGGAACAACCCAAGAAAAAAAAGGAGGACAAAAAAGAAAAAGGTACTCATGGTTTAGCATCCAGAACCATGGATGCTTAAAACGCTCCTTGGTAGAAAACCAGCATTTAACCAAGCACACTGGCCTCTAAGCCACTAGAAGGCTGTTCATTGGGTTTAACTTCTAGAAACAGGCTTCTCTGAACTATGGTGTTTGTTGGCAAATCATATTGCATACCAGTCGCACCTAACTTGTTTGTCTGAATAGCCAAGTATATTCAGGGTAAAATTAACCTCAAAGACAGTTTTGAACATGTTAAAACAACTCCAAGGTGACAATATGTAATCTGAAAAGTGTGTGCAAAGGGATTGATACTTGCTACAGTAAACAAGAGAAGTTTAAAAGTTAATTATATATGCAGAGGGTGCCAAAAAAAGTATACACATTTTAAGAAAGGAAACTGTATTAACATTGTAATACTCAATATATACCGATAACAGAAGATGTGAATACAGGTCACATTTGACTTCTGCAATTACAAGAGATGCTCCAAGTGGTAACCATCAGCGTCCAGACATTTCTGATTATGGCGAACTACTGCTTGAGCAGCGTTGGCCAAAGTTTCCATTTGTGTACATTTTTTTTAGCACCCCCGGTATATATGTAAGTTTAAGGTTTAATTCCAAGTTTAATTCAAATTTCAGGTTTTAGTTAAGCAATTCCTTCTCTCCTAGAATCCTCCTGTATAAATCTCTGCCTCAGAGGCACAATGGAAAGAGGAAAGAAAAATCAGGTTGGAAGAAACCACTGGTTAACCTCAGGGATAAGCTCTGCCACAAACATTATCCTCCCCTCAGAATGTTTCCACTTGTACAGTTTTGAAGTGACTTGAGACAAGAGAGAAAGCGATGGAAGGACTTGAGCAAAAGTCACGCCATTCATCAATTGCTCACAGTATTTGTTAAGCACCTGCTACGTGAAACACTATGATGAGTGTTAAGGACACAACACTAAACTTAAAAAAAGGAAGGAAGGAAGGAAGGAAGGAAGGAAGGAAGGAAGGAAGGAAGGAAGGAAGGAAGGAAGGAAGGAAGGAAAGAAATGTGTCCTGCCCTGTAGACCTGTACTCTAGCAGCAGAGATAGACATTTGACCAATCATTGCTCTTTGGTAGGGAGGCACAAGTCCCTTGAGAGCGAGGTCACCTCACTCCATCTGAGGGGATAAGCAGACACTTCCTAGATGGAGCACATTTAAGCAGCCATGAGTAGGAGTTAAGACAAAGCCCTGAGGATGGAAAGGGGTAGCGGATGAAGCGAGGATGGTGGCACTTGAAGCGAAGGGAAGAGTAGCACCACAGTAGAGAACACTCCATCTCAAATGATAAGAATAAAAGATATAAGTGTCATGTGAAGGAAATGTTTCAATTTACTTTAATGGAATAGTTAGTTGAGTCCAACATCTTCGTTTTGCCAATGATAAAACAGAAATCCAGAGAGATTAAGGTTCCTTTCATCTGTAACTTATACATACATCCACTATTGCAATGAACACATCTTATTACAATTTCTTTGTTGACATTTATGTCTTCCTCAAAATATTTGAACCCTCAGAAGTCAGACATTCCAGAACGATTTATTGAACTAAGTAGAATGATACAAACTAGGCCTGCAACGAGACTCACACTGCTAAATTCTCAAATACTGCCAAATTCTTATTTTCTAATTCTCTTATGTAATCACTAAAGTACTTGTGGTTGTGTTAGTTAAAAGATAATTAAGTAGATTACAGATTCTTGACCATCAGCTTCATTTCAGCCATATTGTCTTGAGGTTATCTTCTGTCTTTTCTTGATGAGGACCTCGGAAACACTTGCCTAATACAAGTAACCCTTAAGGAGAGGTACTTCTTCTGCCATTGGCTAATGGCATCCATGGTATGTTGGGGTTTCCTAATTTCTGTCCACAAAGTCTGAATTGTACCCTCTTTGGAGTCGGTAACTCCGTCTGTGCTTGCTGCATGCCTCATTTTCCCATGATGCTACACAAATGGGACCTTTTTATGTGCGTCTACCCCAGATACCACATGGAGAATTCTCAACAAAAGATTATCCATCACTCACGCTGTCAGGACCACGGTTTCTCCTTTCCAGATGTCACTCGAGGTTTATAGCTCCACACATTTCACTTTGTACTCATTTTCTCCAAGTACCATGTGTGTACCCTGGTATGTTGTAAGTTTACTCAGTGTCTTTCATTGCCATTTCAGGTAAATCATCACCTATAGCAGAAGCCAGTCCTGTAACGGTAACACCAGAGGAGATTGACAACATGGAAAAGAAAAATGAACTGAGACTCAAAATAAAGGAAGAGCATCTTGCTGCCCTGCAATTTGAAGGTAGCAATTGGAAAGAACTAAGATGATACTTTTCAGTAGAAAATAGATCAGCTGGCAAACAGCCCACAGCCACTCAAACTATGTCTATGAGAACACAAGGCCAACTGAATGAGAAGTATGGCATTCAATTGGTTGTTTCCACGTGACCCTGTGAAATCTAGATTTGACTCTTGTACAATTGTCCGCTAGGATCTCAGAGAGTTGAAGAAGAGATGAGGCGAGCACCCGCAGTAATTAAAATCTTAAAGAATAGAAACAAAAAAAGAATAATTTAGAGGTGGCATGATTTTACAGGTTGAAAGAAGGCTTGAGGCTACATAGGTGGGTGGTTTTATATTATAATAAGAATAATTTAGGCCTCTCGTTAGAAAAATAAACCCTGTCCAAAGGTGAACAGGCCCTGAAAGTGGGTTCTTGGGAGCAGAGGCCATAGAAGAGCCAATCACGGATCAAGAATGTTCAAGGGCCTCCTTCTGTGTGGATATGGTAAGGACTCCACAATACTGTCTCCTGCTAGCTCATCAGGTTGTCTCATAATGCAATGCAAAGTAGAATTTTAAAAGATCAGGAAACCGAGCAAAAGTATTCTAACTGGAAAGAAACCATGGTCAATATATTAGATGACAAAACCAGAAAATTGCAGCATAGAGTCAGCTGGGGCACATTAACAACTTAATGACCATTAGCTCTTTTTTAATTATTATTAGTTTCAGGTGTACAAAACAATGTAATAATTAGACATTTATCATTTATATCCCTCACATAGTGATAACTCCCTTTCCCCATCTACTACCCCTCTGACATCGCACACAGCCATTACATTTCCACTGTCTCTATTCCTAATGCTATATTCCACTTCTGTATATATACAATTTTATATATATATATAAAATTGTAGTTGACATTCATTATTGTTCAGCTTCAGCTTCAGGTGTACAGTGCAGTGATCAGGGACCTACTCATCCCAGAGGTGGCCTCCCTAGTTAGCTCCTAACAATGCTTTCCATCCCTGGCTTCTCTCCTCTTGTCCCCTCCCCATCCTACTACGACCTGCTTCCGTAATCTCAAGAGTAAAATCTGAAGTAAATTGAACATGGGAGAATCTGTGAGGTCAGGGAAGGCAGGACACAGCTTTTCCCCCACTGCCTGTCCCACCTCTGCTTTAAAAATGCTTCACCTTTCAGTTCTTCAGTACGTGATCCCCGCTGTGCCTCAATTCCCATTCAAATAAATATTTACTGAGTTCCCATTATATGCCAGGCCCTGCAGTAGTTGCTGGAAACACACACACACACAACAAACAAAAATAAAACCCAATCTGGAGGAAGAGAAATGCAAACTCCATATAATACTCTAATATTGGAGGCTGGCTTATAGGACAAAGGGCACATGGGGAGAGTCAAGAAAGACTTCCCAGCAGGCGATTTAAGGCTTCAGCAGAAGTGACAGAATGTGGAGAAGTTTGCCCTGGGGACAAATGCAGCAGGGATGGGAGGGGAGAACAGGTGACCTGCTCCGGAGTCTTGTGCATATTCTAGGAAAGGGACACAGGGAGGCCACATCATGGAGGGACATATAGACCCTGCCAAGAAAGTTACATTTTCTCTCATAGCAACCAGGAGCAAGGAAATAATTCTGAGCAGAAAAGCAACAGTGATCCCCTGTGCAGGTGAGACAGGGCGGAGCTGGGTTTGCACTTGAGGTGGGGAAAGGAACGTACAGAAAGCAGGACTGAGGTGATTGCGGTAGTTCAGATGACAGATAATCCGTGCCCAAACTAGGCCAGTGACAATGGAAAAAGCAAAGAAGAAAGGTCAAAACGATATTTTACAGGTACAATCCACAGACCTTATTGTGTGCCAGGGACAGCAATGGGCCCTGGGACACATAGGCTTGATCCCGTTTCCCCAATGCTGAGAAAGACGATGGCATTGCCATCTTAAAGTTCTAAAGTAGAAAGATCATCAAGAGAGTTGCACCCTTTTGAAATTAGGAAATTATCTATTTGTGTTTTTCCATTTCAATTTGTCAAAGAGTATATTGCTATAAAGTATGATACATGTAAAAGCTCTATAGTTTTTGTTGAAATAAACTGTCAAATGACTCTAACACATGCTACATTTTGCTTCTCAATGAGATGGATGGGTATTACTTATCTATATTGGTATATTAAATGTGTACCTAAAGCTTCACAAATTGAGGCATGGTTGGTTTAAAATTGAATTCAGTTCATCAGGAAATGCATGTACATATAATACACTTAAAAATCTTTATTTCTCTTTTTAAATAGAGAGAGCCACACAGTTCCGACTTGAACTGATAAAGATAAAAGCATTGGCTTTCCTTGAAGATTTAGTGACAAAGATGGTTGATGTATATAAACTCATGGAAATGTGGCTTGGTGAGAGGTACTTGAATGAAATGGCCAGGTAAAGTGCTGCCTGACTTTTAAATACTACACTTTGTTAATTCCTGAAGACCAAAATTGGCAAAGGTTATTAAGGTATATACAAGTGTTAATTACATTTATAAAGAGAAATTTTGACCTTTTAGGAAATCACATGTACATTTGTATTGACTCTTTTCAAACAGTTAATCACGTTTCAAAGGGTTGAATTGCAATATCCAGTTTTGCACATTATTTGAGTTTGCTTTTTACATTGCTCAATGAGGACCTTAGTTTACAAGGTAAGATTTTAGATAACTTTAAAGTATTTTTCAGAAGTAAGATAATATTTCCTTTCTTTCTCATGCCAGACTTATTATTAGTCAGGGCCAATTAATGGGAGATTAAGAAGTCAGTGACTGGAACGTTTCACGGGTTAGGCTGAGTCCCTTGACTGAGTAACACCCTGTTGAAAGAGTAACACCCTATTCTGTTTTTCTGCTGGGTTCCAAAGGCTTTCCAGATGCTCATTGCTAAGAGTCTCATCCTCTTAATTCTCCCTTAAAAGGCATGAAGAGAACCCTCGGCAGAGTGGAAACAGCCCTTATCTGAGAGTCAGGAGGCCTGATCATCCAGGAAACTAGGGTTCTCTCATTGTCCACACATTAGCAGTGTGCCTAATTGTTTCCGCCTCTTGCCTTTCATCTATAAAAGGAAACACTCCAACCAGGGTATTTCATAGGTTTCTACTAGATCTAGATTTTGTGATACACTACAGTTTGCGATAAACATTTACTGAAAATTTGGAAGTTGCTACAATACATAGAATACAGATGGCAAGTATTCTCAGAAGCAACAACTGCTGTCTAAGAGATGGTTGCTATGGTTTGATTTCTCCAATGCTTGTCTCATAATGAAAGTTCTGTTGTAAAATCTTCAGCCTAGTTGTTTATATCTGTTGCTTTACAGTAACACACACACACACACACACACACACACACCAGTGTGCGTGCACACACGCACCCTCATCCTGGTGACCTTACTGCAGTAATGTTTAAAACAATTTGACTACTGAATCGCCAACTCAGTTACTCAGCAGTGTCATAGCTGTGGTGTTCAGTTCTGTTCTCTGCCTGTCGCTTACAAATGAAAATACATCTTCTTCATTCTTAGGATTCACAGCTCCCAGCCATGTGGCCATCAAACGTAAATGCTTCTTATTTTTATCAGAGGTACTCCTATTTCTCAGGTGTAGAATTCTTTAAAGAATTTTTGCAATAACCAAAACAGGAACAGTCCTAGATTTTGACTTCTTGTGGCCACGTGTATATATATACAAAACCTCTGAATGTGGCCACAAGAAGTCAAAATCTAGGACTGCTCAGCTCTGCTTTGTGTCTTGGTTTTTGCAAAAATTCTCTAACAGTTAAAAAAACCAGGAAGAGCTTCAAATCCCACTTTTCATTTCCCTAGCATTTTTCTCCTCCCATTCTTGATTAAGTTACTCTTGGTAGCCTTCCACTAGATGGTGCACTTATTTTGATGTGCTGGTTATGGCTTGATCTCAGTTTTCATCTGGAGTCTCTCCTCATTCACTGTTGTAAACTCAGGAGTTATCCAATGCCTTTCTCCTCTGGCCCCGAGCACACAAACACCATCAAATATAAACTAACTAGAGAAGACATACTCTGTGGACACTCACAAATACAGCATCCTGGGGTTGAATTCAAGGGTGTCTTTTGAAAGAAAGCAACGAATACTAACTTTTAAATTTTCAGTATGTATTTTGGTATTCCTGAGTTATGTAAGAGCAGGTGAGCAGACTAAAATGCATTTTTCTGCCATGTTCAATCTTTATTGCAAGATATAAACAAGATACTTTCAGTAGTACCGTGATATTATATTAATACTTATTCCTGTAAAAATCTTCTCTGGCCTTTAAAAGGGTCTTTAATTGAGGCCATAACTATAATCCCCAGTTGAACTAAATCTGTGCCCTATGCGATTTCACTTTAATAACCATAAGGTGTTCAGTTATGTGTGATTGGCTCCATTGCAAAGATAATGAAATTCAGAGACCTCAGGTAACTTACCCAAGTGGTGTCCTGGAATGAGAATTCAGCTTCCCGCGCTTTTTCCACTGAACCACAGTGGTTCCTAACTATTGCTGCTTATACTTAAATTTATAATGTTTATATAAATCTGATTCACTTTATAATTTATCCTGATTCCAGATAAATGTGTTATTCTAGCAGTCATATTTTACAAGTATTTTTTCTGCCCTATAACCTTATTCTGGTTCAAACTTAGAATAAAACATCTCTCTTGACATAATCTTGTTTACATAGTAAAATATGTTCTAGTACTAATATAACCATACTTAATGAAGTCTCTTTTTGTTCATCTTTGTGTATAATGTGTGACTGTTAGCTCTGTTAACGAGCAGGTATTTGTTTCTAATCTACACTTATTTATTTGTACCCTGTCTTTTTACAAATGGGTTTGAAGAGAAATTAGAGTTTTTGAACATATAGATTGAATTGTCTAACTCAGCTATACAATGTGTTAACTTTGTGTGGCTATCCAAAAAGCAACACCCATTAATCTAATAGTATCTCTAACGAGGGTAACCCCTATTCATTTTTCCACTTTCAGTGTAGAAAAATTAACTGAGGTAGCTCGCTATCACATCGAAACATCTACAAAAATCCAGAATGAACTCTATTTAGGCCAAGAAGACTTCTTCATTAATGGTGATATAGAGGTCTTCCCAGATCCCCCTCTTCCGATACGTCCTCCACCCGTAGAAAAGGAAGAAAATGGCACCTTGACCATCGATCAGCTTGACAGTCTTCGAGATCAGTTCTTAGATACAGCGCCCAAAGGTAGGAAAAATTATTATTATGCAAAGAGCATAAAAAAGGTCAAGATCAACCAGGCTGTCAATCATTTGCCCACAAATATTAATAAAATCAGCCCTTTGGGATTACATGGCACAAAAATGAGCCCTTGCTTTGTTCTAGTTTATCTCGTATTTACTTCAGCCAACAGAGATCTGAATTAAGCAAACAGGGGAAACACAGTGTCTAATACTTTGGCAGTGTGGTGACCCTCACTCCTGGCAGTTCTGCTCTCCTGCCTCCCCTGCACCTGGCCGGCAAGTTGGTAAATTTGAGTATTACTCCATCTGGCAATTGAGAGACAGCCTTTGTCTGTATTTCTAGTTTAAGTTTTGTATTGGGATTATGAGTTTGTATTGGTGGAAGTGGATTTTGAAAATTATCAACCACTCATAATCCCTTTCAGAAGGGACCTTAGTATTTGTGATGATAACCATCGTATGTCTTGGCTCCAACTTCAAAACCAGAGTTTGTATTTCAACTAAAAGTTATAAAATGAATAAGAAATAGCAGCTATAACTTGACATGTGTATATTTTAGCAGATTAACTCTAGAAGCCCTGGGGACTAAAAGATGTCAACTGATTTATCTGCTTTCAGAGTATGGTAGAAATACAACAGCTTTCAAGGTCCAGTCTAAAAAGGAAGGAAGGGAGAAGAAAGAATGAGAAGGACAGAGATAGTTACATTAAAAAAAAAAAAAAAAGTAGATGTAAAAAGAAAACCACTTGCACTATGGGCTTAGAGTGGAGTTTGAAAATGCAAGCAAAAAAGAAGACAATAGAAATGTCTATCTAGGTTCTTTCTGGAACAGAATATGAACTTTATAAAAGTGTTCAAGAATGCAGAGCCAAGGGGAATCAGTGCACAATGAGGTTGGTCAGAGAAAATTTTGTGGGGCAATAATTTGGAGGGAGGAACTGAAAGAAGAGTGCTTTGATGGTAAGGATACAGAGGATATTTAGAATGAGCAAAACAGTCACTAGGAAACATATAGCTATGAGGCATGAGTACGGATGTTGCAGGAAAGGTCAGAAGCCTGCCCTGCTTCTCCTCCCCAACTGCAGGAGCTTCAGGCAAACAGATGGGGAGGCTTCCTCTGTCTGGGGAACCACCTCCACCCACCCCAGCGGAGCAATTAACCCAGATTTAATAATAACAGTTGGAGTTAATGCAGAACTTACAAGGCTATGTAATACTGTGGGACTTGGGGATCTACATGGTTCAAAATGAGTTATGGTCTATGAGCAAACAGTTTGAACTCTTTTCATTATTATTATCTGTTATACCATTTGAAAAAATATCTATTGCATATGTTGCTCTTTTAAGTACATGTAAAATACTTAGCACAGTACTGGGTAGTCTATCAATAGAAGTAATATTCTTTGTTATCATTTTTGCTAATGTTATAAAGGGAAGGCAAAATAATAATCATTCCATTTTCTGCATCCCAGAGTCACAGAATTAGAGGTCCTCATGACATCTTCAGAGTCAGGCTACAAAGGTTGACAGTGCCCCTCCCTGAGGAAGTCCAATAATTACCACTCACCCCTTCTCCCCATTTCACCTGGCCCCCAAAAACATTCTCTGACTTTCATTTTTCTTCCTCCATTCTGTGATTGTTCTTCACTGCCTTAAATGATACACCCTGAAATGAAGTTTTCATCATATTCCTTCCAAGAATTGGAAAACAATATGTTATGATACCTTGCATTTGCCCTAGAACTCTACAATTTCAAAAGATGATATTAGTTGAAGTGATAGCAGCTTTGAAAGTACGGACCAACTGGCTGAATGTGCTACATTTCTAAATGTGTGATCCTACAGAACTTGCTGCTTGAACTTGAAAATTGCTATTATTATTTCTAAGTCGGAAATAAATGAGCATTTCCTTATACTATTTCATGTATGCCAATGCAACTGATGATATCTGAGATGCAAACTTCAAGTTCACTAAAACACATATTCAAAAAAGATGAACAGATGGGTTTTTTGGAAGCAAGCATACATATTTACACATAACTGTCATTATGTGACTAGGCCCACAGTAAGATTTTTTAGCAAATCTACAAAATCCTTAAGTTAATGTCCTTAAGTTATACTTTGTAACTTTTGTTTATACTACATAAATAAAAATTATGGAGGGAAATGGATAATCTTTGCTTAAAACAAGTGCTAAATACTTTAAATACTTGTGAGTAGCAACTGTCAGGATATAAATGGAAAGAACTAAAGCTTAAGGACTTTTCTGCTGAGTATAAGTTAATCCACTTGAACATTAAAAGTCTTCATTGAAATAGTTCTTACTAAAGATAATGTGAAGTTGAAAATGCATCACATACTTTAATGTTTATATTCAACACTCCTTTCCTGGTCAAATTGTGCCATTTGTGATTATTCCAAATTTTTGGTAAAGGTGGTAATTATATATAAAATACCATTTCTTGATGTTTGTCACAAAGATGCTGGGGACAAACATGACCTCATGTGTGATAATCATACAAGATTATGCAAAATGCAATGAAACAACTTGTCATGCTAGCATTTTTCTTGCTACTCAGCAAAGGTCCATACTTTAGAATCTTAGGAGCAGCTTAAGTGAAAGACAGCCACTGAATCTACAAGATGTTCTTTCCATTGACTGCCCCAGGAATCACTCCCATGAGTATACTCCCAGCAGAGAGGGGATTTAGTGAGTATTTTCTGAATTGTAACAATAGACAAAATTGGCATGGTGTCAGACCCTATGTGTCAAGCCCCATTTCCCTGTTAATTCACTTCTTACCCATGGCTAGATGAGTAAGAAGACCCATCCATGGGTAAGAAGAGTTAGGCAGTTCTTTTTAAATCTACCTCTTATCAAATGACTGTAGTAAGATCTTGGGCAAGTTCTTTAACCTCTCTCTGTGTCACTTTCCTCATCTGTAAAATGGGGTAATTCATGGGGTTATTAGTAGTTACGTAATTGATATATATATAAGTATCTGGTAAATAGAATGTGCAATTTAAGTGTGATATAAGCCATTATCACTGCATTGCTTACTTATGGTAATATCACATCGTTGTATAAAAGGTAGCACTATACAGTATTGATGCAAACTTCTTATTATCCAAAATGTTGGCTTAGCATCCTGAGGTACACATACCCCAACAGCCCTTGCAGCATTACCCCAGAACACTTCCAAAAAAAAAAAAAAGAAAATCACACTACCTGGTAAAGCTAAACCATGAAGTGTGTGGCTCCCCTGGGACCATAAGCATCCATAACAAAACACTCATCTTGTGTACTGCAGTGAGCGCTGGTAGGCACAGCTTGTCTCTGAACAGCAAGTGCCAAGCACATGAGGAAGACAGCCTTTCTCCAAGGGAAGCACTTTGGAGTCTGTAGAAACTAGAACACGTGAGCAATGTTCTTCTGTCCCCACTTAAGCCATAGGAACTCCTTTTTCTTGTCAGCCCATCAGTACTCCATGCAATGTCTGTAAAGACAGTTCAGAGCTACTTTGGCTTCTGCTGAGAGGCTATTTGGAGAGAACAAAGTTCAGCAAATTCTGTACCCTCACTCCTTCTTCAAGAGAGGCAGCATTTAGTTGTTCAAGACGTGTGACATTCTTCTAAAAAGTGACAAGGAGCCCTCCTGCAAACCCCTCCTGGAGACCCTAAGAATCAGTGACTGGTCTCAGAGACAGAGGACACAGATTCAGACCTCTAGGCTGTAGAGGCTCGGCTAGATCATTCAGCTACACGGTCTTTACAGGAATTCAAGGCAGGAAGAAGTTACTGCCACGTGTGTGGATCAGCACAGGGTGTTAGCTTGTAGGAAAGTTCCAGCCAGCACTTTCTAGGAAGAGAAGTAGGAGCAGGGTATTCCAGGCACAGGGAAACTGGAGTAGACATTGAGATTTTGAGGTGGCATTACATATTTAGGGAACAGCAAGCAGACCAGCTGGGGCATGAAGCAGGAGGAGGTGAGGACCACAAAGAGGCTGTGGTCAAGTTGTGAAGTTTCAAGTAGCTGACAAAGTGCACACAGCTGGGCTCGATGGCGTTGAGAGCCCAGGGATGTGGAAAACGGATTAGAGGAAGGTGGAGACTCTGAGAGCAGCAGACGCTACTCTGCCCCTCTACAGAGCCTCAACCAACCGAGAGGAGTGAGGACATCTGGGTTGTTGCTGGAAAGGAGTAACTAGAAAGTTCTGTGGGCTTTTCTAGGCTTAGCATCTCTGAGAAAATTATAAACATATGATAGTCTATATTTGCTGGTAAGCGAGTCCCGTATTTTGATTTGAAAAGTAATTAAATTTGTCTGTTATTTACACAAATCAAGAAATATAGGAAGGTCTTTGTGCTCGCTTCGGCAGCCCATGTACTAAAAAAGAAATATAGGAAGGTCTCTTAGGAAAGGTATGATAGAAGAAGGATTGGTGTTATTAACAGGAATATGTTGTCAGGTGGCAAAAATCGAGGGAATACAGCAAAAAACAAGTGTGGGCCTTCATATGCCCGATGGTTCTCTCCGTGGGTGAACTCCTTCCGCTAGATCAGAATCAGGTCACGGAAATGCAGTGGTAGATCTAGAAGACTTTGGACCTGGTAAAACTGTCTGTGGGCAGTTTTAGGTGTTGCTTCAGGAAGAAACATTTTCTCACAAAGCCAGAGAATTTACATGGGGCAAATGAATGTATGTGCTCAGAATTCAAGATAACAAACACTTTCTAGAAAACTTGTCCATAAAACTGAAAACAGCAAAGCTAGCCTAATCAGTAGTGAGAGTTAAAGTCCTTTCCTTTAGCAATAAGAGACTTCGTTTTTCATGCATTCATTCAGTTATTCACTAATATTTCTATGTGTAGAGCAGGTACCTCGCCTGCTGCTAAAGGCCTAGTGTGGGAAACTGACAAGTCACCCAATATGTAGGTAAGAAAACGAAGGCATCAAGTGCATGGAGGCTTGTTTTCAACAAGAACAGTAGTGCTCAGGATTTGGGGGGAAAAAAGTGTAGGTGGGGGTGGCCATTTTAACAACAACTGCAAAAAGACTGATTCAAAGGCAAAATCGAAGTTAGATGCAAACAAGGTAAGAAAGGCAGCGGCAGGTTGACCAATGTCAAAGGTTTTCAATTAAAAGACATTAAGAGATATGAGATCAAGAAAATCAATTCAAAAAGGAGATTTATTTTCTTAAACGTCTACCAAGTGCTTAGCACTCGTCTGGACGTTAGGGACACAAAAGATGTAAGTGTGTTTCTATCAGCAGAGTTTAAAATTTGATTGAGGAGTCAAAGCCTAGGACAGGAAGATCAACATGAGGTATTTTAATATTATGCTAAGTGAAATAAGTCAGACAGAAAAAGTCGAGAACCATGTGACTTCACTCATGTGTGGGATATAAAACTGAAAGCAACAAAGGTACAAGACAAACAAATAAAGAAACAAAAACTCATAGACACAGACAACAGTTTAGTGGTTACCCAGAGGGTAAGGGGGGAGGAGGCAGGTAGAAGAGGGGTCAAACGGGGTTCAAATATGTGGTGATGGAAGGAGAACTGACTCTGAGCGGTGAGAACACAATGTGATATCTAGATGATATATGACAGAATTGTACACTTGAAACCTAACCATTGTCACCCCAGTAAATTTAATTTAAAAAAAGAAAGAAAAAAATGTATCACACAAACACATATTTCAATATTTCATCATACTATAAAATAGGACAATGTAATGCTCAGCAGTGTCATGAAAGTTGTAAGAGGAAGATATGTTTGTGGTCCAGGCGCTCTGCCTTCAGGGAGAAACTGGTATTTTAGGACTTTGTTCTGTGTAATTTGTCTTTTTTTGTCCTTCCATCCAAACATATACACATTCTCCTCTCGGTCAAATTATCAAATGTCTGTCAAAAATGAGACCTTTGAGGAAAAAGAAAAAGATGAGGCATGAGGCACAGCTGCTTTACAAAACCACTTGGGATGGGACTCATGCCTGACACACTTTTTGTAACATGGTGGCTCGACCACTGCCAGAGAAGGCAGGGCTGAGGTGGGAGGGAACAGATGTCCAAGGCAAATGTTGCAGACACGCTGCCATGCATGTTCTGTTATCCTTTTGTGCTCACCATGGGAAGGAAATGATGTCTAAAAGCAGTGCCTGTTATGTATGGAGAGATGGATTCTAGAGTGAAGAAGGTCATAGAGCCCTTATGAGAAGCCGGTCATCGCGCAGTATGTAAATAAGGGGGCTGTGGAATAGGCTTCCTGCTAGTGAATCCCAGCTCCACTACTTACGAGCACTGTGACACTGAGCAGATTAATTAATGTCTCTGTGCCTTAGTTTTTTACCCAGAAAATGGTGATGATAGTAATTAGTCTATTTTCTTAACTATAAAATAAGAATAGTGTATTATGAGGATTCAGCTATAGAAACCACTTAAAGTACTAACCAGAATTTCTGAAAAGTAGTAATCACTCACTATAATTTTTCCAGAAAAAATGAGCAAAAGTGGGTGGCAGGCATTAAGCAAAACTGAGGGCAGACATTGGTGAATACTTAAAATAACAATGTAGAGTTATGTTAAAGACAGGAATCCTCCAGACGATGTGAGTCGAGTCACCGAAAAGCAAACAAAGCCATGGAAATTTGACCGTTACCTTCCCAAGAGGAACAATCAATTTTTGAAAATTTGGCTGAAAAAATACCCTTGGCTTGTATATGATGAGATACTAAATCTTATGTTCTGTGGCCTGTGTCGGAAGCATGGAGTGAAGTCAAGGGGAAATCAAATGAGCTTCTTTTATGGCACCGACAATTTCAGTACCGAATTTCTCAGTACACATCATCTCAGCGAGGCTCATGTGCAGGCTTCATTAATGGAAGCCACGAGTGCTTCTCCAGTGCACAGAGCCACCACGGAACTGATGGTGAGGGCCATGAGCAAAGTGACCCTCGGGAGAGTCGAAAACTTATTCAGGTCATGCCATGCGATCGCCAAGACCGGACGTCCCCTCAAAGATTTTATCTGGCTGTGCGAGTTGGATGATATGAAGGGTGTTGATATTGGCCCGGTATTCAGAACTAACAAATCGGCAAGAACATTTATGTATTTTATTGCGGAAGTAGAACGGAGACATCTAAGAGAGAAACTAGAAGAAAGTAAATTTTTCTCTGTCATCAGTGATGGAGTCACAGACAGTCCAGTGGAGGGAGCTGCACTTGTCTACGTGCAGTTTGCACAGGCAGGAAAAGTGCATTGCCAAATTGTTGGGGTACAGACAGCAGTAAAGAAGGATCCCCTGGCAATAAAAAATGCCATTGAGAAAACTCTAGAGAGAAGTCTTCAACTTAGGCTGCCGAACAAAGACTGGGCAAAGAGACTGGTAGGTTTTGGAAGCGATGGTGCCCCCAGCTCAGAGGGAGAAAGCAACGGGGTGGCCCTGCTTTTAAGAGAAATTCAGCCACGTGTGCTAACTGTATATTGCTTTGCACATCATCTTGAACTATCTTACAAGGCACTGTTCCAGAGCATTCCCCTGTACAATGATGTCAGAGACCTTCTTCATAGGGTTTATCACTTCTACCACAGTTCTCCGCATCATAAGAGTTCTCTGGTAACTGCTTTCAAAGGCCTTCGCCTTCGCCCCGTGATGCCTTCTCAAGTAGGAGGCAGGAAGTGGCTTCAGGAATTACAGGCAGCCCTCCAGAACTTTCTTAAGGGGTATCCTGCGATTGTCCAGCAGCTGCATTCAGTAAGTGATTTTTTAGATGCTACACCATTTCAGTTTTTCTAAATAACAGAAAGAATTTTTATCGAGCAAGTTGCAATAATAATCTTGAGAACGATAGACCACTATTTTATTCCCCACCTGTGTTACAGACAGATGAAGACGGAAGTGACACCAGTCACCCGAAAGCCAAAGAACTTCTAGAGTTCCTTCGCCAAGCAGACATGGTCAAATTTGTCCATTTCTTGGTGGATGTCATCAATGCGCTTAGCATTCTCTCCCGTGTCGGTAAGAACAGAAATTCTTCCATCGCGGATGTATTTGCCACCGTAGCGTCTACACTAGAAATGCTCAGCATATATCAAACGAGGTGAGGAGTCGGGGATGATCTGAGGGTCTGTCAATAGACATTTCAACTTGGGAAATCATTTGTCAGGTGCTTTTTCATTCAATTGTTTGCTTGGGGGACTTTTTCTTTCTCTCTAGACCAGGGCCCAAAGAACGGAGGGTGAATTCAGTCACACACTTTCATGGTTACCGCCTAGAAGGAAAAGCAAACATTTCTGATGTGAGGAACACGGTTTTAACACACCTTATCCAGAGGCTGCGAGGCTGTTTCAGAGATGCCAGCCAAGATGTAGTGAAGGCAACCATGATTGGAAGCTTTAAATTGTGGCCCACACAGATAAATCAAGGTAGCGTATGTGCACTGACTCTGAACCTTCAGCTCTTTGGCTGTCTGTATGAGTGCCTTTCACATATGTGACTTTTCATTTTGTATACGGATGGCAGAATTTGGAGAAAAAGAGGTATCCGTCTTGACTGCACATTATGAACCGGTATTGGAAGCTGCCAATGTGCACATCGATGAACTGGACACTGAATGGAGCATGTTGAAATCAGAGATTTACGCTAGGTAAGCGTAAGTAAACTAGTTGATATTTATAAATATTTGGGTAAAAGTTAGGAGTCTCAATCTTTTACGTTTTTCACGTTCCCTCTCAGGTTTCAGAACATCCGCACATTGACCTGGGATTTTGTGAATTCTGTTTACTTACACAAGTATCCAAATATCCTGACACTCGTGGACCTGTTGCTGACCCTCCCCGCAAGTTCAGCTGAGACAGGACGTGGCTTCAGTCATATGCAACGCACCAAGTCACAAATGCATGCCAAGATCAAGGCTGATGGCATGACGGATCTCCTGATAATTCAGCTGAATTCTCCAGACATTAATAACTTTGACCCCAGGAAAGCTATCCATTTATGGAATAGGAGAACACCATCTTCAACTGGTGACACCAGACCCAATTCAGATTGCTCATCAAACTCAGAAAGCCATTATGAAAGTGATTAGTCATATGATAAATACCGACTTCACCACTGATCATAGACAAAAAATTATTTCCAAAAACCTGAAAGTTGAAAGTAAAACTGTCGCAGGTCTTCTCATCCAACACAAAAGGCGTTTGGCACCTTCCAGATATACAAAGCAAAAATCCCAAGATTGGTTTCCCAGTAACTTTCTAGTCCTGCTTCTATATTCACACATTCTTTCACATTCTTTGGGCAGAGGTGTATACTTCTAAGCAATGGTGTTATTTTGATATCATCTTTCTGAGAGGTATTGCTAAGGGTTACCGGACTATGATTATGATCTGAATTCCTTCAGGCCTGGGACACAATTAAACTGTTTTTCCTGGATAATTCTAAATGATAGTTACATCAGATAATTAACTTAGGGTCAAATTGAAAGGGAGTTTCTTTTTGATCCATGAACAAAATTTGTAAGTTTATCTGTTTCTGTTACCGCATAATATGTGAAGATCGTATCACTACATGCCTGGGTTACTTAAGTAACAAGGTCAAATATTAAAATAGTCTACAAATTTCGCACTAAGGTCCCAGGTAAACAATTCCTATGTAAACTAAAAGTATTGTATTACAGTACTTTGCTTGCATCATGGCTATTAGTGACAGTAGAAATATTTTACATGTCTACCAGAATTTGTAAATACTTTGAGCTTCTTCATGGTGTCAGTAGAGTTTATTTATGTTTTCGTCGTGAGGAACATGAATGATTTATTTCTAATATATCTGAAAACCAATGTAGTATCATATAAAGATGATTTTATTGAAAATTCTACTACCCTGGAAAGCGTTCTCATCTCTGTAAAATTGGATACTCAGGTTTGATCAAAAAGGATAGAGAGTTTCTTTCTGAACAAGCTGCTGGATGGCTAAGCATATCAAAGAAATACATGTTCTGCTCTTTCTACCCAGAAAATTACCTTCCAAATCTCAAAATTGTATATTTGGCTTGAACCACTGAAGTTTTAAAAGGATTATTGTATGTTCCTAAAGGTTAAAGGAAATGATGATGTTTATGTTGGAGATGTACAAAGAGAAATTTGAGATGCTACGTTTTCACTCTTTTTATTTCTAAACAAAGAAGAATAGTCATATACTCTGGACCTGAAAGACACACAATACATACAGGAGTCTCTCCTGGGTTTCAAAGTTACCTCTATTACGGAAATTAGACACTTTTTAACAAATTATTTATTTTGCTTTCCTATTTCTTTTTAAATGCATGTGCATGCAATTTGAAATGAGAGACTGAGCAGACATCTCTGTTGGAGTAGATTAGTGTATAAGTAGTAAATTAGCATAAAGTAGATTAGTGTATCAGAACAAAGTAATTAAAAGGCTAGTGATCTTTAATAAAATACTTTGGAATAGTGAACCAATTAGGTGATTAAATTAAGTCTTCCAATCCCATAATTTAACAATTCAAATCTCCCTACATTTACAAAAACAAATCTATTCTGATCTAAAGAGCAAAATGAGGATAAAAATCTTACCTCAATAACTGTGGTGATCTGCATGCTTTTGAAGCACCTTTATCCCATGTTTATCAAAATATTTTACTTTTGTGTCCTACTGATAATAGAAAAGCGCAGAATTTTGTTTTAATTCAACCTATTCTGAGTAAAAGGTCAAAGAAGACTCCAAACTAATAAAGTCTCAGTATTTTGTCCAATCTGGAATGATTTATTACTCAGCAAAAAAAGATATTTTGACTTAGCTGGGAAACATAATGGGAGAGCATCAGGAAGTTTATTATAATTTTTATGTATTCAAAATGTCTTATTTCTCAAAAGGTTACACTTTTAAATAATATGAATACAGTGACTACACAAATACCCATTATTTATTCTATTTGGGCAAAATAAAACAAATCCTTGTCACATAACTGAAAAATATGTTTCATTGTATTATAGGCATAATAGGAAATAAAACATTTACTGATATTCTGCTTGATTTGGTCACCCTGAACTATGGAACAAACAACTTTCCTAGTAGTTGGATGAACCTCACTCAACCTGAAGTAAGTGTCAATTTTGTTTGGGTTTCAAAGCTTTGAGAATTCTTATTTGATCAGTAAGTCAGTAGTTTTAAAATAACCAGCTCTTGCACAGTATCTAACATTTAGTAGACAACCGATAAAACTTGAATGAATGGACTTGAACTTGAGACACATACGAGTAGTATGCACATGCTCAGTATTCAAGGAATGAGTGAGGATAACAGTGAATGAAACATTATAGAGACTGAGGCTCAGCCTCTAAGTTTGTATCTATTGCTACCTCGTAGAATGATCCTAGTAATAGTAGATGCTTCTGGCAGTTCTTGCTTTTCATCATATTCTGTTTCTTAAGAATGTATCAGAAAACAAAGCGGTTAAAGAATATTTCCCTACAGACAGTAGAGCCCTTGCACAGCCATTGCTATCATCTTTATTCCTCCTCTACCGAGAAGGTACAAGATCAACTGGAGTCACACATGTAAAATCGTTGTGTAACAGTAAGCAAAAACACAAATGTCAAGGAAGCAAAAGGTGAAACACTGTCTAGGTACTGTCTGATGAGGATTGGTTGGTAGAATCCGAGGGAACATAAGTCAGAAGTGGCGTTACCCACCAGTCTACAATCCTACTTCCCGCCCCTGAATCTCTGACTAAGAAACACGAGCAGGGAGAGCTTCATTATAGACTCATACAAATATTCCAACGGCATTTCTTGTTTTCTTCTAGTTGCAGGAGTTAACATCTCTATTAACAGTAAACTTGGAGTTCGTGGACTGGCGGAAATTCTTGTTAGTAACCGCGCTGCCTTGGCCCATCCCTCTGGAGGAGCAGCTCCTCAAGACCCTGCAGAGGTTCAAGGCTGTGGATGAGGAGCGGTTGGGCACCGTCACTTTCCAGCAGTACATGCAGGTTGCTGTTAACCTCTGGTGACACTAACACCAGACTACTTTTGACCTAAAAAGTAGAATGTAACTTTTGACCTAAAAAGTAGAATTGCTTTGCCAGAGCAATTCTGGTGCAGTACAGAATCCAGATTGCCGAGAACTGAGGAAGTGAATAAGTCTTTAGGAAGTGAAGACAAGAAATGATTCATTTTTGAGAAGTTTGAGTAAGGAAGGTGTGAGAGTGAAATCCTGTAACTAAGAAGGGCCTGAATCGCTTATTTTGTGTCTATTAATTGAATGCATCCTGTTGCTCACCATTTCACAATTCTGGTAGACACAAAAGATGGAAGCATTTATAGTTGCTACTTCAGAAACAGGGTGATACCCTCTCGGGGCCTGTATCTCCAATGAATACCCCTATTGAAAGATCACATCCCTCCTGCTTCTCTTTTCTTTCATCATTAATGGATGGCATGCTTATGGCCATCTCTGAGGTTCACAAGATCCTACAGTCGAGCCAGAAGAAATAGCACTTGCATGTTGAGGAGATTCCTTCAAACTGATCAAGAAAGGTGCTAAGCTGATTGGGCTCTGATTTATCTTCCCAGTAGAGCAATTTATGAATTCTATCACTGTCCTGGACTTACAACTCGCCAAGATGATTGTGTCTAAAAACAAAAACAGCAGAGCAAAACTGACTGTTTTTATCATTGGCTTAAGATTTTAAAAAGATTTTAAAAAGCGGGCACTTGTGAAATTACCAACCTTCACTATTTACAGTATGTGCCAATTACACAGGATATCAATTTAAACATCCTTTTGCACAAACATGGGACGAACAAAGGGTGTTAGCAATTTTTACCAAAGCGCTGAGCTAAAACCAGAAAGCTCTTTTACCAAAGGTGTGAATTTCTTAGAGAAAGCTAGCTGCTGCGTATAGTAGAAACTCAGAAATACTTGAACACCACCTGTGTTCTGGGAGCAATTGAGTTCTGAGCTCTGCCCTCTCCTCTTGCCGACCCAATCCCCACTCCTCAGGAGCCCCAGGACGAGGAGACCATTTGGAGAGGCCCACCTGACCATCCCACATGACTTTTACAGATTTCCAACACTCAATGGCTCACATTTAAAAAAAAAAAAAAATGTATGGGAAAAGTCAAAACAGCTTCTAGAGCAAAACTTTTTGAGATTTATTGAAAATGTCACACTAAAACAGTGAAATAGTATAACTGCATTACTGTTATGAAGCTCTCTGGGAGAGAAAGGCTCTCTACTCTGCTTTTTTATTTTGCCTGTCTTTTTTCTTTTCTTTTGACTAATTGCAAGTTTACCACAACAGCCACTTAAGAGTGTGCTGATTTCCCCAACTTCTGAAATGGAATAAGATACAGCGTTTGTGAAGTCAGATGGGCTGTGTACCTCAGCTAAGCAACACGAGCATAAAAGCCCATTTGCCCTTTGCTCCCAGCCCCACTGCAGGTGTCACATGCTGTCACTGTCATGTGTAGACGTTTAGTCACACTCATGTGGACTTCTTTGATGTTGAACTCTCGACTCATCTTCTATCGGTGAGAATGCATGTTATTATTATAGGCTTAATGAGTCAGACATTCTAAGATCCAAACAGTTCAGCACTTATTTTCTAAGGAAAAGTTAAAAAAATAAAAATAAAAAATAATTTAAAAAATTATGTGGCCACATTTTAGCAAGAGAGTACAGAGGACATTTCCATATTTTAAGGAGAAATCACCTAACTATCCAGTGAGGCAAGATGTGGGGGACTGAACCTTGCTTTTCAAACCCGACTATACAGGTTCAGGGATAACATTTCATATTGTAAAAATTGTCATGGATGACATTTTAAAACTCCTAAATTGTTTTCCAATTAGATTATTTTTTTCTTTGTAATATGACTCTCTTTTGCGTGAAACACTTTGAAACAGTTTCCCAGTTTATGAAATGTCCCATATTTTTAGAAAGCTTATATGAATCATTAGCTTTAAAAATCAGGGGAAATTCCTGTGCATTGATACAGTTGGATATGGAGTTGCGAGTTGCTTGAGCGATGGGAGAAAGGGCAGGAGTCCTATCTCAGTGTCTTTAGTTCCCCTCTAGCTTTTTTTTTTTTTTAATATTTCCTCTTTATTAGTGGTTTTCAGCAATTTGATTATTGTGTTCCTCAATGGGGTTTTCTTCTGCTTGGGGTTCACTGAGCTTCTTGAATCTGTGGGTTTTTAGTTTTTGTCTAATATGGAAATTTTTCAGGACATTTTTTCAAAATATTTTTTCTGTACCCTCTGCCTTCTCAAAATCCAATCTCATGTTTATTGTCTCACAGGTCACCGATGCTAGGTTCATTCTTTCCAGTCGTTTTTCTCTCTGTACTTTATTTTGCAGTCATTTCTATTTCTATGTCTTCAAGTTCATTAATTATTTTCTCTGCTGTGTCAGATTTGCTATTAATACCATCCAGTGTATTTTTCATTTCAGATATCATATTTTTTATCTCTGGAAGTTCAAGTTGGATTTTTTAATGTCTTTCATTTCTCTCTTCATTATGTGCATATTTTTCCTCTATCTCCTTGAACAAATGAAATATATTTAGAATAGCTAAGTGAACATAACTTTTTTTCATTCTACCCTCTGTGCCATTTCTGTGTTCATTTCTATTGTTTGATGCTTCTTCTGGCTGTGGGTAATATTTTCTAGCTTTTTTGCATACCCAGTAGCTTTATATTAGATGCCAGATATTGTGAATTTTATATGGTTGGGTGCCCAGTTTTGTGTGCTTTAAATATTGTCAGCCATTCAGTGACGTGACTTGGAATCAGTTTTATCCTGTCAAGGTCACATTAAGATTTGTAAGGGTGCTCCCGTGCGGCCTTTAGTACAGGGCTAATGTGGCCCCGCTGCGAAGGCAGTATCCTCCTGGGGCTCCACCCTACTCCTTCTGTATTGGGAGGTCCTTGCACTCTGCCTGGTAATAACACGAACTATTCCCAGCCCTCTGTGAGTTCCAGGAATCGTTCAGCTTACTCCTTTACCGGTTTCTTTCTCTAACTTCAGGTATTTTCCACACACATCCACAGATGGTCTCTCAATTAAGATGTGAGAAGATCCCTTTGCAGATCTCTAGTTTCTCTCTCTCTCTCTGTCTCTCTCTCTGTCTCTGTCTCTGTCTCTCTTTCTCTCTCTCTCTCCCCCTGGATCTCTAGTATTCTGTCCTGAAAATTCTAGCCATCTTGACCTCCTTTCATTCCAAAATCTGTCTTCTCAACTCAGCAAGACCGCCAACCTCTACGTGATGCCTCCCCTGGCGCTGCAGCTGGAAACTCCCTCCAGGCTGGAGCACTAGTGAGGATCTTCCTTCGCTTTCCTTCCCTGAGGAAGTGTGATCTGAGCCAGGTCTGGAAAGATGTGTAGGTTTACATGGGTGGATAGGAAGTCACCTCAGGTAGGAGGGATGGTGTGAGCAAAAGAGCAAGAGTGGGAAATGGTCTGAGCAGAGACTGCTAGGACAGACAAGATTAAACTTTTGAGAAGATTGATATGGTTGCATGGTATAAGCTGAAACAAATAAGAGGGAGACTGGAAACAGAAACAGCTCTGAGGTTACTGGAAGGCCCATGACAGAATAGTGAAGTCCTACACCAGCGTGGCAGCAGTGGGAATGGAAAGAAGCGAGAGATGGACAAGGCATTGCCAAATGGGACTAGAGGGATTTGGTAATTGGTATCAAATATGGGCTGAAAAACAGGGATGTCATTAAAAAGTACTCCTTTGAGTTCTTGAGTCAGACAGTCAGTTACTCAACAAAGATTTTCCAACAATGTGTACCAACACCACGGTAGGTTCTAAGAACAGATAGCAACATAGACAGGACATGTGGAATGCAAGCTACTGTTATGGGTGTAGACCCCTCCAAAATATTGCTATGCGAGCAAAATCTAGGGCAATGATTCCCAAGCTTCATCATATGTTCCAGCAGTTAAATATAGCTGGCATCCCTAATATGTGGATTTTCATTTATAAGTTATACATGTGTACTACTGCACTAATACATTATACAAATTTTAAAAAATAAAATTTACAAAATAATCAGATCAAACTACATATAAATGAAAGTTCTAGTATTTTCTCCTGCATTCCCATGGATTCTGCAGACTATTTTGGAGACCACTGAGCTAGACACATGCACAAGATGGGTTCAATCTCTATGGCTCGTAGAGGAACAATTGCATCTCAGCATAATACTTTAATTATTTCTATTTTTATTTTTTGTATAGGCTGGTCTATGGTTTACAGGAGATGAAGACACAAAAATTCCAGAAAATCCTCTTGAACCACTGCCATTCAATAGGCAGGAACATCTTATAGAGGTAATTACTACAATCTTTTAAAAATTTAGTACTTTAACACTGATTAAATGTTTTTATCTTTCTTCCACTTATATAATTTGTTTTAGACACCACTGCCACCCTCCAATTCCTCTGCTGTATCCCCAAAGTACAGACTTTCATACTCACTCAGGTGGCATCATGGGAAGTTCTGAGGGAGGGGGCAGGGCCGAAATCTTAGGCAGAATCCTACTGGTAACTCTCTATGTGATCTTGGGCAATATCTACAACCTGGTGTCGGTTTTCTCATCTGTCAAATAAGCTAACATGTTATTCACCACATTTGTCTCTAAGTGTCCCTGCCAATTCTAAAAGCTTAGGATAAGAACTGTCATTTTACCAACACACGTTTTTGTTCATTTCTCTTTGATTTTGACTAACTTGTGCAACATATCAAGGGTTTGCATTCAGTATTGCCCATGGCCCATCCGATTATTATTATTATCAATAGTAATTATTGATAATGTTATTATGATAATATGTTGATAATAATATTATTTTCAAGCTCTATTTCTAAGGCCACAATAGAAAACAAGACCTTAAAATCTAAAAGCCACTCTGACTTCAGTGTAAATATTTAAAATAGAAAAGTATACATAACACAGCCAACCTCAATAAGATATGGGAAAAAATGAATGGTAGATCTAGACGTCACAGCAAGCTATGTATATCGATTATTCAATTTCCAGCCAACCATTAGTCCAAAATTGCAGTACAAAATTGAACATGACTCCAGTTATAACCTTAAAGTATGCAATTTCCTTCAATTGGATGCATATGTTTTTGAGCATCTCTGCTAGATGTTAACAGGACAGCAGGTAGGAGAAAGCAGTCAAAGAATTACAAAAAAAACCCAAGCTACAAGGCTGACAGTTGCAGGGGCAGTTTTTCGTTTCGGTTGTCACTGATTTTTTTTACAATATGAAACTAGAGAACAAAGATCAGTATTCCTATAAAGCTTTGGGAGGCCGTCTCTGTATGATTTTGTGAACAAATCTGTCAAAAATGTAAACAGGTTCTTATGTGGGAAGAAACTGGCAGTCTGAATAGCACTTTCCTTGCCAGAAGTTTTCAGCAATGTCATTCAAGGGCAGAGCCCTTTAGCTGCTCACTCAGATACAAAAGCCAGAAGGCAGATGGTGCTCATCATTCCTGAGGACCGAGGGCATAAAACAGGAAGGGGACTTTGGGTGCCAAGGAAGGGAATGGCTCCTACCTGCTACTGCCCAAACGGCTGAAAAATGACATTGAGTAAAGGAACAAAGCTGGGAGTGGAGGCAGGACAATGAAGCCAGAGTAAGAAGCGCTCATTTGGGGCAAAGGATGGCTGACAGGTGCATGCATGCGTGCGTGCCTGTGTACGTGCGTGTGTATGATGTCCAGCAGACAGAACAAGAGAAAGGAGTGATGTTTCCCATCCCTCTCTGCCTCAGGGATTGGATGCTCATTATTACATAAATCTTGGTGCTCTTCAACTGGGATTAAAAGCACAGATTCCATAGCCGACAGGCTGTGAGGTCTTACTGGGGTTACCTGGCCTCTCCGTGGCGTGGTTTATTTTAACCCCTCTCTGGTGGCGTTGTTGTGGACAGTGAGTGATTGGCCCTACGTAAATGCCCATCTATGTAACTACTAACTATGCATGGTTAAAGAATGGCTAATAGCTAACTTACTAAAGAAAGGGATGCAAAGAGAAAACATAAAACAAGTTTGCTTCTTTCCTCCAAATCATGGGGGGGGGGGGGGGAGATGCCCCAGGAAGAGGGAATTCTGAGGGTCAAGATCCCTGGGCTCTTTGTTCCCAGTTCTGTGCTGACTCACTGTAGGAATTCCAGCAGGTCCCTTCACCTCCCAGAGCCTCTGTGTCCTTTCCAGGAGAGGGCTTGGACTACAATGTAGGGTCCCACCAGCTTCCCTGCTTTGTCATCTGTGCCCTCTGTGATCCAGGGTCTGCCTCAAGCCACACCCAGCAAGGGCTCCTGGAGACAGGCCATGACCACTGTCCATGGGCTTGGATGACCTCAGAGCCCAGGCACTGGCTGAAAGGCCCAGCTGCATCCAAAAAGGGACCCCTTGGACAGTTACAACATGCTTATTTATGACTATCAAAGTTCAGCAGGCCAGGTCCTGGCTTCTCAGCTTTCCACACACTCAATACCCAGAGCAACTATTCCAATATTTTAAAAATCCTTAGAGATTTCCTGAGAAAAGGCAATGAATTTTGCTATGTTCACATTCACAGGTGTTGTCTTAACCTCTTCTCCACAGCTTCTGTCTATGTGAAATCCTTCCATTACTTTAGGCTGTTAATATTTGTTGAAGCCAGACTCATGGTGTGAAGTACTAGCTATGCGCTAGCAAATCCCAAACGTCTATTTCCACCCCAAACCTCTCTTTCAAATGTTAGACCGCGAGATGCAACTGCCTACCTGACACCTCCACTTGTGTGCTAGTAGACATCTCAAACTCACCACGCCCCAAACTAAGTACCTGACTTCCCAGCCCCGTCATCCCACTGTTCCCATCCTCACCTAAAGCTCTCTCCATCTCAGTGAGTGGCAACTCTGTCCCTCCAGTTGATGACATCAAAACCCTAGGAGTCATCCCCAATTCTTCCCTTTTTTTCAAACCCCACATCCAATCCCTCAGGGAATCTTGGTAGTTCTACCTTCAGAATATATCCAGGATCAGACCACTTCCAAGCCCCACTGCTGTCACTGGAACAAACCACCGTCACCTTCACCTGGATGACTGCAATAGCCTCATGATGACTTTCCCTTTTTCTCTCTTGTCTTGGCTCAGATTACAGGCAGATCATGACAGCCTATTGAAACCATCCCACAGCTCTGCTTTATACTCAGAGGAATAGCCGAAGTCCTTAAGAAGCCAGCCTGCCTTGCGTTTTCTGACTCTTTTCCCTCTCTCACCTCATCCCCTGCTATTCTGCTCCCGCCGTACGACTCCAGCCACACTGGTCTAGTCCTTGTTGATCAAATGTGCAAGGTGCTCTCCTGCAATTGGCCTCAACAGATCCTTCTGCCTGCAATATTCTTACCTTGGATGTCCTGACTCCCTGCCTTCCTCCAAACTTTGTTCAAATTTTACCTCTTAATTCTGCAATCTGCCCTCCTTCCCACTCTTCACTCCCAATTCTGCTTTTTTTTGGACTTACTTTTTTTTCTGTGTTTCCATAATCACTATCTAATTTACTTAATTTATTGTGTTTTCTTTATTGCACATCTTCTGCTTCTAGAAAGAAAGCTCCTCAAGGGTAGGCCCTTTTATCTCATTCCTGGTGAATGCATTTTAAGCGCTGAGAACAGTCCATGCCTAGCACATCCTAGGTGCTCAATAAGTACTTGTGAATACTTAGTTATTCTCTCTCAGTTTCTGTAAGTCAGGAGTCCAGGCATGGCTTCGCTGGGTACCCTGCTCAGAGTCTCTCAAAGCTGACATTGAGATGTCGGTGGGATTACAGTCTTATCTGAGGCCAATTCCAAGGCTGGTTCCAAGACTGGTTTCCAAAATGGATTGTTGGCAGAATTCAGATCCCTGCAATTGCAGGACTGAGACCTCCAGCTCCAAGAGGCTACCTGTTGTTCCCTGCCACATGGCCCTCTTCACAACCTGACAGTTTGCTTCTTCAGAACCACAAAAGAGCATCGCTCTGGCTTCAAATGTCTTAATGTGGGGGACCTTTTTTAAAGGGTTCATCTGATTAGGTCAAGCTCAAGGACAGGCTCCCTTATGATTAACCCAAAATCAACTGATAAAAGAACTTAATTGTATCTGTAAAGTCCCTTTCCCTTTGCCACATAAGGTAACTTACTCATGGGAATGACTTTCCCATCACATTTACAAGTCTACCCACACTCAAGGGGATGGGACTATACAGGATATGTACTCCAGGGGTGGGAACCTTTGAAGCCTTCTTAGAACTCTGCCTACTACAATATTTTAAATGATCGGAAGAACATAGCAAGCTTTACCTTTTTTAAATGTCCAATCCATTGAGTTAAAATGAATCCTGTGTACCTACAGAAAGAGTCTCCATATCAACTCCTTTTATCTTTGCACATCTTCCTTCAATAGATCATATTCAACTTCTTTATTAATAGAAATAATCATGTGCTGTCCCTGCATAGCATTTATCAGAGTGGTTCCACAGAAATAATACTGAAGGCCAACAATTCATGTGAAAGAAATGGAAGAGAAACACCCAAGGACAATGCCGTGGTTACCTATTAGTGTCAGTCCCCCTTCTACTCTTAGTCCTGCTGGAAATCCCTAAAGTAACTCAGAGGCAACTGAGAAGACGAAGAAAACACAAGGTCCTGGACAAACCCAGTAGCCGCATCACGACTCCTGAAAAATCCAAGGATGCCTTAGCAGCCACATCAGAGAGTGTTTTTAAGCATCTCAGCCTAGCTCTGCACCTGGCTTACAGCAGACACTCGGGAAACATTTAATAAAACATTGGCTGATCCTACTAACTCTACAATTCTTTTCTGCTTTGTCACATAACAGATTTTATGCATTTTCCTACCAAAGTTATTTTTATTTAAATGTTTGTTGGATTTGTCAAATATCTGAAATGTATTTTTCCAATCTCCTGTATGTCTACCTAAACTTGCTCATAGTTGTCAGGATTGTCAGTGGTAGAGAATAACGTCTCTGGGTCCAGACGCTTGCTTCTCAAAGTGTAGGCCAGAACCAGCAGCACTGAAATCACCAAGGAGCTGGCCAAACGTGCAGAACATTAGACTGCCCCAGAACCATCGACTTAATTAAAATCTGCGTTTCAAAACGATTCCCTAGGTCATTGTATGCACATGTTTGAGAAGAGCCAGTGGCCTCCCCCAATAAGGCCCCGTAGGTGCTTGGGGGTGGCCTGTGTGTCCCAGGGTTTGGTCTTGGCTTGGGATGGGGAGACCCAGAGAATATTAGATTCCCAAGGACTAACTAACTGCTCATGCTGCCGAATGCGTAAGACCCTGAGAGTAGAGCTAACCATCAGCTCGGTCCTTAGAATGAGAGAGAGACTTGCCAAACAAACCGCTCTTCAGTGGTTAGCACACATACTGTCTCCCTGGACGTGAGCCCACACTGAAAGAAGTCACATTACTGTCTATAGATTAAATATGAAGTTCAAAGCAAGGGGGGCCCGTTTAAAGGTTTCAATGCCTAGAGTCCTAGTGGCTTTACACATTGTTCCCTTCCCCTCTCGCCACTCCCCACAGAGAGGGATATACCAGAAGCTGCATGTTTAGGAATTAGAGCGGATGCTGTATCAGGAGGGTGCTGAGGACAGACAAATGGGTCCTTGGGGCTCCCTTTCCCTACTGACCATGTCCTCCCTGCCACCTTTGTTAGTGCATTCTTTCCTAAATGTGTTGACGCCACTGAATAGCATGCAATTTTCTTTAACATTAGAATTCCGAGCGGTACTTTTTACGTTTTTTACTTAGCGTACTCTTCACTTAGTACCATTCATTATATGTTAGTTTCACCGATTCAGTTCTCTGGAAGTGACCTTGTTCCAAAGCTGCTGGAGGGAGGGCTTCTCCACTGCCTGTCCGTCTACGGACTGCCTGAATGTATACATTTTATGTTTGGTTGAAATCCTTTTCGTATGACAGTTTTTCTTTAGGCTGTTTGCTGACTCTGAGATGGATCCACCCCGGCTTGACTACACACAGATGCTGCTTTATTTCGCTTGCCACCCAGACCCTGTGGAAGGCGTCTACAGGGCCCTCAGTGTGGCCACTGGGACTCATATCTTCCCACCAATTAAAGCTCCTACTCATGCTGCAGAAGAGGTAATTGTGTTCCAGAAATGGAATAGCACTGGGGTCTGCAGGGGGTGCCCGAAGATTCTAAACTTCTAACAACAGAATCTCTATTATTTTCATCTCTATATTTTCCTGGGGACCTAACACAATGTTTTACACCTACTCAGTTTTCAATAAAGCCTTACTCAATTGGATTAAGAACTGAGGACCCACGATCCAAAAAAACACACAATGCTTTTTGTAGTAAAATCAACATTTGCTCAAAGTTTCTTGGTGGCATCAACGTTTGCTCTGTGAGGGCATTTCATTTTCCATGAGTGCTGCTCCTGATCAGTGAGAAGGACCTGGGTATCAACCCAAGGTACTTGTCACACTTTGTGGAAATTCTATGTGACCCAAGTTCAGGCCTTGGACACATCCCACATGCCCGTGACACTGGTAGTGTTTCAGGGCAAAGCTCAGCCACCTGAAAGCCACCACCACTTTGTATCACCTGCATCCAAGGACAAAGAAGCAAAATTAACATCAAATAAAACCTCACATTCCCCTTAGATTTATTTCTAAGGGGTTACCACTCCCTGGCTTTTTCAGGTGGGAAAGCCTCAGAACAGGGTACTAACTAATACACTTATTAGGTGCCCATGAGTATGACCTTTTTAGTCTTGCCCTGACCTTTTGGGGACAGAGCTGTGGCCCTCGTGATGGAATGCTTTTTTCTGTTCTTCCTTTGTAGACTCAGAGGGAGAAGGGTGCTGTCAGTCCAAACTCCTCAGACATCCCAGATACACTTCTTTCCTTTTCACACACGTTTGTCAAAATAGAGTATGCTTGGGTTCTGTCGGGCGGGGATGGCAATGGGAGTTCCTGTGACAGCTTTCACACCTGAGAAGAAATAGACTCTTCGGCACAACCCTACATTTTGACCCTGAGCAGGTACACGAGGATCTCCTTCTCCTTACAGGGCCAGACAGATGCCTAGTAAACTGACAACTCGGGGCTCTGGCTCTTCAAACCAATGTGCTATAGATACTGCTTCAGCTCGCACACAGCGACAGAAAGTTCAGCAGGGCGTGTGGATTTCCACTAAAGAATGCGGTCTTCTTAGACAGTGGAAGGCCAACTTAAATTTTCCCACACAAATAAGGAATTGGCATGGTGTGCCTTCACTGGGACTGCATTTGCCACTTTCCCAGGGATGTCACTGCACCCCCTGACCTGGAATGGTGTCAGGCACCCCCGCTTTGTGTTCCCATAGCATGCTGTGCTCGGCCCCTCTCCTCATAGTTAACTAGCTTCCTTTCTGAGCAGGGAAGGGCCGTGTGCCTTGTTCTGCATCCTGAACCTACTGTACCCCTGAACCGGAATTACTGACACAGAGCTCAGTAGATACACAGCAGAGCTCACTGAGTGGGTTAATCAATCAGTTAACTAGCTTTGTAAATCAGATCCTCTGCAGAGCCTGTGAGGGACACAGAAACCAAATTTGCTTCCCTGAAGGGACTCCGTCTAATTTCCCCTGTCTGTGCAGAAAAAAATGAGACGACGATGTCCCAGACGTGGACGGAACACAGAAGAAAGGACAGCTTAACACGGGGTCTTACCAACCAAAAGAGAATTTCTGCCTTTTTCTCTCCCACCCCCCTATCTTTGCTCTTGCTATTTCCTCCATCTGCAGAACCCCTCGGGGCATCTCGAAGGGTCTGAGGCCTCCCCACTATCCCAGGCCTATTTCAGCCGCCAGATTATTCATGAAGCTTCCTCTGACACCCAAGAGCTACACTGAGCGCTCTCTCAGCTTTGCCCCCTTTATGTTCCGCTGGCAAAGCTGAGCACCATCACAGGCACATATGCATTTAGTCAACAAGTATTTATCCAGCACCTCCATGTGCTGGGAACACCCTAGGGAGAAAATCGGTAAAATATAGACTCCATCAAATGGTAATAAGTGCTACAGGACCAAGGAACATAGGGATAAATACAGGAGCTGGGGCGGTGGTTGCATTGTCGAGGAGGGTGGTCACAGAAGGTCTCTCTGTGAAGAGACCTCTAAGCAGAGGCCTGGAGAAGGTGAGGGAGACTTGCAGGTCCCTGGGGGAAAGCATTTCAAGTGAAGACAGCAGTAAATGCAAAAGCCCTGAAGTGGGGTCATTTTTCTCCATTATAGTTGGAGAGAAATGAGCTAGAAATGGTAAGAAAGGAAAGTGATGGGGCAGGGGGCTTGGAGGGCTTGGCAGCCTTGACTATGCCAAGGAACGAGATGAGAAACACTGGAGCTTGGCCATCTGACTGAAAAGGCATGGGATCTGTCTGGCTGCTGTGTTAAGACAAACTGCAGCAGGGCAAAGGAGGCAAGAAAGAGAGCTAGTAATTCAGGAGGGGGTTTGTTTACCTAGTGAATCCTGCTGCTAAGCTATTTCTACCTTCAGTTAGGGACATGTTACCCCAAAGGAGCTGCCACACAGCAAATGGTCAACTAATGTTTGTGAACATGGCAGGAAAGAAGGGAGGGAGAGAGAGAGGAAGGAATGGAATCCAGTCTCCAAGGTAGAGTGGAAACCAGCAGGCATTCCAGGCGGAGGCAAAAACAGGATCCAGGAAGCTGCAATGAGCCAGAAAGACCAGGGAAGAGGAAGCAAGTGCTGGAACTGTTGCCACAGCAACAGACGGCTGCCTGCGTGGGTAGCAGCCAAGCCAGCTAGCGCAGGGCTGCGTCCCTCCTGTCCCTGAAACCGTCATTCAGAGTAAGCTAGTGCCCCCGCCCAGGAAGCAGCTGCCCCCGACTGCTTCTCTCAAGAGCTCTTTTAAAGCCCAAGGACACTGCACCAGAAGTGACCCACAAACACTGCACAACAGAGTGAAATCAGGGTGAGGGGCAGGTGATGGAAAGCATGGGTCACACACCACATGTATAGCCCTGTTCCTGGCTTGGAGGGAACCCTGGGAGCTTCAGACACGCAGGATTCACCCGCTTCCCACATTCTCGCTCACTTCTTGCCCTGCCATCCTGCCTCCAATTATGCCACTCTGTTTCTGTGCCCTTTTCCAACCGTGTTCTAGTTTCCTGGGCAACCTCATCCCAGGAAGCCATAATGAGCCTGCTCAGAAATAACACCTCCAACAGATCTATATTCACTCCCAAGACACTGAATAAGATCTTTGCTGATGCTTTCCGCATAAACAACTGGAAATCTCCCTGCTATTTCTTATTTTCTTACTCTATTTCTGAGACTCATGCTGTTCTTCTCAGTGTGGTTCAGACCTGTTTGAATCCACATCTTGGGTAATTTAAAAGATGTTTAAAAGCAAAGCATTTATGAGTATGCACTAGTCCCAATGAAACTTTAAATAAATTGACATGTGGGGAAATGGTTTATTCTGGCCTGTGTGGTGTGGGGTTATGATGTTGGAATTCAGTAAGTCGTGAGCTTGAATTTCCCACATTTGGAAAGTCTTGCTGAAGTATCTTGGCAGAGCTCTTTGAGGTCCTGGAGTCTGAAAGCCTTGACGTTTCATCCCATCTTGTTCTTTGACATTTGGTCCACATTAGTGCCATAACTGACCTGTTCTGCCTCCAAGATGCAGGGCTGACCTGATTCAATGTAGAAATGCATGGGCAGGCACCATTCATTCCAGAGACAATTTGTTGGGAACCCTGGAGGGCTGCCTCTGAGACTTAGCTGAGTGTGACATAGTGTTTGCTAGTGTCACAGTCTGTACCACTGCTTAGTCGATAATGTGACTCATACAGAGTTTTGATGCCACTAATAATTGCTCATTCAGAAGCACTGGCTTTTCTGCAAACTTTTCTGCCAACTGGCATCCTGGTTTTGATCATGCACCTACATTCATCATCACGGTCTTTCCACGAAGACTGTCGGAGAGAACCCTCCCTACTGCACACCCTGCAGTCCCACCAGCATGCTTAGCTGGCTCCTTTGGTCCCAATTTCAGCCTCGCTCCCCTCCGTCCCCTCCCACTGACCACTAATTCTATTCTGTCCCAACCCCCTAGAGAGCAAAAATTTAAAAAGCATCCTGTGACATTAACTAGTTAAGGATTCTTCACTAAGATTTCAAGTGTTCAAATGGTTACCTTTCAGCTAAAATTGAAAAATACATTTATCCAATGATGATTATGCCAGGTCTTTGAACAGTTAGTCCCTCTCTAATTATGGAAATAGTGCAGAGAGGCCAGGTTCCTTCTCTCTTTAATTTTCGAATCGCCTGCTCATCTAACCTGACTAATTGTTTGCTCACCCACAAGTTCTGTCTTTAGCGTGTCCTCCCAGCACGTGTGCTACACTCTGAATAGAAATTCATTCATCCTTCACTCACTCAGCACACTGTTTTACATCTCTACTGTGCTCATTTCACTGAACTAAATGTCCTATTGCCCTGGGAAATTACTGACAGGCAGCCAATGTGACGATCTCCAAGTGTCCCAGGTGGAAAAAAAAAGCTAGTCTCACATTTATGCCAGGTAGCGTTTCTACTGTTTAAAATGGAGAAGAGTCTGAATAGATGACAGATAGATAGATAGATAGATAGATAGATAGATAGATAGATAGATAGATAGATAGATGATAGCTATAGCGATATAGAGATATTTATACTTAATTCCAAAATCTTTACCTGATAGAGCATTCTCTCTCTCTCTCTCTCTCTCTCTCTCTCTCTCTCTCTCTCTCTCTCTCTCTCACACACACACACACACACACATCTTTAAGATTAGATTACATTCCCAATTTACCAAAGGATGTAGAAACCCAGCCCACACAAAACTGGAGGAAATGCCACCTGTCCTTATTACACTGCCTGAAGACCCTACAAAGTCCCTATAGGGACTGACAACTACTAGAGGTTTAACCTTGTGCTGCGTCATCAACCTCATCACATGGGACTTACATGACTATTTGGAAAGAACTTGCATGACCTGTGTACTTAATGCCTTTCCTGAATTGACTGTGTACAGACATTGGCACCCTCTTTTTTTTTTAAGCCTAAATTAGTATTTTTTCCTTCCTTGGAGTAAAAAAGAACACACAGCTCAGGTGTTCTGTGATATCAGGACTGTCAACATTCTGAAGATGCTCATTTTTCTATGGCAAATTACCAAATATCAATGACCTCATCATCAGACACACACACACACACACACACACACACACACACACACACTACAATACAATAAATACAAATCTACTGTAGAGAATTTGGAAAATACAAAATAAAGTAAAAAAGAAATCACCTATTCTACTAACAAGAGGTAACTGCTGCCAACTCATTAAGATGTCTGTCTCTTTTTCTTCCCTGACAAGGAGAGATATATAAGAAAATGAGGATCCTTGTTTATTACTTTGTGCTGTTTTCTCTTTGCACTTATCCTATTAGCGGTTTCTCATGTCACTAGGTATTCTTTTAAACCAAAAAATTAATAGCAACATAGTATTCTATCACAGAAATATACTATAATTCATGTCACTATTCCCCCATTTTTAGAATCTTAGGTTTTCTACGTTTTCTGTAAGTAACACTGAATGAACATTTATATACAAAAGTGTTTCTGCACATAAATATTTCTTTAGAATCAATTCCTAGATCTATAATTACTGAGTCAGAGTAGGAATATTTTTCAGGCTTTTGGTACATAAGAAATTACTTCAAAAACAATGTACTCTTTACCATACTCAAAATGCCGGTGCCTGAATTCATGACTCGGCAAGTTTCAAAGCACAGTAGTAAGAATCCCAACCCGACCTTTCTATATTCTATTTGTTTTCTATTTTCCCTTATGAATGTTGAGTCAAGTTTAACCTCCGATATCCAAACAAATGTTTCCAAAGCACTTAGAATCTATCGTATACCTGAAACCTATGCAACTTTACTAACCATTGACACCCAATAAACATTTTTTTAAAAAAAGAATCTATCAAGCTTGAGAAACAAACTTGCCATAACCTCTTGTCTGCAGTCAATTTCTAAAGCAAATCCTGTTAGAACTTTGCATCAATGTGAAGAAATCTGACACCAGCTACACAAATTCTTTCCAGTGTCCATTTATTGAGGAATGCAATGTGCCTGTCAGTGAGCCAAAGCATGTATAGAGATGAGTAAGACACACTCTGCACTGAGGCCTCTCTGTAAACTACCAGCAGAATTGTTTCAGGATTTTTTTTTTTTTTTAATTTTATTAGTTTCAGGATTTTGATGTGATTTCCAGTTCAGCAAGAATATTCTCTACAGACTTCGTTTAGCTAGTTTGTGGTGGTCACTGTCATTCCATTGCATAAAAAGTGTGTGACAAAATTGGTGTTTTCTCAATGTCTCTATTACTTAGAAGAAGACGTCAGTCTGACTTCATGTTCTCTTCATTTAATTGTGCAGACCAACTCCTTTACCAATACAAGTCCTATTGAGGAATATCCTGAACTTGAGGAACATTTTGTAAGTGAGGAAAGGGAATTAAGAGAAGAAAGGGTGGAAAAGGAAGAAGAAATTCCTGAAAATGCCAACACTGAAAAGATTTCCATGGAAACACTGCTCAAAGTGTTCCGAGGAGGAAATGAAGCACAGGACGCTAACAGATTTGCCGGCCACCTAAAGACAGAGAACATTTATTCGGAGGTTCGTTAGATTATTTCGTAAAAGGGGCAGCCTATACCTAAGAAAAGTTGCCCCCAATTTTGAGCATATTTTCATCGAATTTCTTTATTAAGTAAAACCATTTTTTAACACCTGCAGGATTGTATAGTTAATTAACTTTATTTTTTTTTCTTTAAAGGACTTCATAAAAGTATTTCAGGACCTGGGTGCTAAGAATCTGGAGCCAGTTGAAGTTGCTGTCCTTTTGAAGCATCCTTTTATGCAAGAGCTGATTTCGAGTTATCCAGACTATAAAATTCCTGTGAGTATTACCCAAAGGCATCCTAATTTGGCTGAACTCAGATTCAGAGCATGGTGGGACATTTCGAGTATAGACAAGCCAAAAGGGGATAAAAGCTGGACTTTGCCAGAACAAGGTCTGGGGAAGCTAAGCTGGTAATAGCATCAGGCCAGACAGGCTAGTCCAAAATACCCAAGGGCAGCAAGGTCAGGTACAGTAGAGATAGCTATCAGTACTAAGGATAGCACTCTCAGTACTGTGGAAAGTACTATAAATACTAAGGATAGTACTCTCAGTACTGTGGATGGTACTATAAATACAAGGGATAGCACTCTCAGTACGGTGGATAGTACTATAAATACTAGGGCTAGTACTCTCAGTACTGTGGATGGTACTATAAATACTAGGGATAGTACTCTCAGTACTGTGGATGGTACTATAAATACTAGGGATAGTACTCTCAGTACTGTGGATGGTACTATAAATACTAGGGATAGTACTCTCAGTACTGTGGATGGTACTATAAATACTAGGGATAGTACTCTCAGTACTGTGGATAGTACTATAAATACTAGGGATAGTACTCTCAGTACTGTGGATGGTACTATAAATACTAGGGATAGTACTCTCAGTACTGTGGATAGTACTATAAATACTAGGGATAGTACTCTCAGTACTGTGGAGCTGTCTCATCAGGACTATGTGACTACCTTGGAGCTACCACAGAAGGCTGGAGGTGACAGTTAAAGCCAGGTAGGTAGCAGTATTAGTGTTCTGGATCATTCCAGCCAATGACCCTCACCGATGATCAAAGAGTAGGGAGAATAAGATCTCCCCTTGCCAAAGAGAACTAAGGAGACCATGACGCCCAGCCAAGTGCTGACGTCATCATGGCTCATATTGCCGATGCAGTGTGGGTGCTCATGGTGCCTAAGAAAGATTGGATGCCAGTTCCATCAGGGAAACAGTGTTCAAGATGGGGAAACTGGGGACAAAACCCAGTGAGACTGGACCAACCCAGCAGAGGAAGAAAGGGTGAAAGGAAGCACTGCACCCCTGAGCTCACACAGTAACCAAGCAAGTTTCAACCCCATGTGTTGAATGTGCCTCCACCGTGGCAAGTCCCAGGTCTCCAACAGCAAGGGCTAACGAAGGCAGAGGCTGACCCCTTTCCGGGTGAGCTAGTTGCTCTGATCCTCTCACATACCAGTTGAAGAGCATGAAGTCCCCCTATTTGGCTCCTGCTAGTTGTTTGTTGGACTAAAAGTGTTTGCTGAGCTTAAGATAAAAGCACTTTCACTTTGATAAAATACAGTGGTATAAGATGCATTTCTCCTGACTTCTCAGTGATAACTATCTATGCCCAGAAATGAGACTATCCAGACTTAAACATCTTTTTACCTAAATTTATAGCCTCTAAATTGCTGATCCTTTTTGAATATGAATCCCCGACCTTAACTTTCTCTTGATCCCGGCTTTCTCATCTGTTAAATGGAGATAACAGCCATTCCTATTTCAAGGATGATGGTGAAGATTAAATGAGATTGTGCATCTAAAACACTTATGCATCTAAAACTCTGACACATGGCGAGTGCTACAAAAATGACGGCTATTACGATTACTATTAGATACCGAACACTTACTACTGAGGCCAGAAATATAAGGATCCATGAGAGACAGAATAATGAGTACAAAACTCAGTTGCTGCTCTCAAGCAATCCACTTCTGTTTCCAAGAGCATTTTTACATGCAGGAATTACAAGAGAATGATCTAAGGTAAACCACGCAAATGCAATATTATGGGAATTCAAAAAACAGGACTTTGTGTGTGGGGGGGGGGGGGGTGCTAGAAGCAGGGTCTTTAAAGATGGCCAGGGTTTTAGAAAGTGGAGGGAGATGACAGGATGTCTCCATGGATTTTGCTGTTGGATGGAGAGAAGGCAGCATCCTAGGTGCGAGGAGCGGCCTGGGCAAGGGTATGGAGGCAGAACTGCATGGGAGCAGCAGGAGCCTGCCTGGTTGAAGAGCAGTCTGTGAAGGGTTTAGTGATCCCATTGGATCAGTAAGATCCGGCCAGACTGTAAAGAACCCAGACGTCCCATAGGGACACTTGAATTTGATTTGAAAAGCAATGGAGAATGGATGGACTTCTGAGCAGGGGCATGAAGTGGTATTGATTTCTCCATCCCTAAGTGTTTCTTTGTCTCTTAGCCATATCATAAAATTATGTCCCTCCACATAACAGTGGCTCTTTTTAAAATTATTTGTGTTTGTTTAACTAGGTCTGAATTATTTAGAAACACAGTTGGCAGTTATTTCAAGATGCTGTCTTCATACATTCTACAAATACTTCCTGTTTGCACTGAAACTAGTATGTGCATGTCCCTTCTCAGCATTTTATATTCCACACTTTCATTAACAAAGACCAGCTGTTTTCCCCACTTAGAATGAGGAAGGCATAACTCAGGTCAACCCTAGCATTACTAGGGACTGAGCACATCAGAACTAGACAAAGGGGTTGAGAGAGGCCGATGAGTCAGTGTCACATGCAGGATGGAGGAGAGTCGCCAGCTGTGGGATCTGCCCCCTATTTTGCTTTCCTCTTGGCAAACGTCATTCTGTAGAAGGCGGGTTCCAGAAGCTCATCACTTTAGACCGCACTCCATCCTACACATTCTGTTCTGCCTTTCAGGGAACAGTCTTCTTATTTGGAAAACCACTAAAATAATGTTCCAAATCCCTTGGAATTACGGTTAATAGTATGTATCTTATATTGAGAAGCACACGCAGGAGCATAAAATGATACCGCAATTATTTGCTCCCTTCATGGGAGAAAAGCTCCCTACACAGTCTGCATAATTTGGGAGCATCCTTACTCTGCCCAGTGAAATATGATTAACTTGCTGAGAAGATTCTGCTGGTCATTTTCCTGAGAAAAGAAAACAACCAACAGATGAGTGCCTTTCAGACCCAACCTTCTGAAGAGGTGTCCTGACTCCACAGGAAATCTCTTTTTAATTTGAATATTTCCCTCATTTTGGAAGGCGTTTCATCAACTTGCAGGGCATCTCAACTGAAGTCCTACTGTCATTTTAGACAGCATGGTTCCTCTTTGTGCAGAATTATCTCCAGTGTGGCAGGATGGCTAACACTTTGGGCTGCTACCCACTATATTCCAGGAGCACCTACACATATTGACCACCAAAAGTACCTCTGCATATTCCCCACTTCTCCCTGGTGCTCAGGCGCCCTTTGACTGAGAGCCACCCAGCTGGAGGATGTCGCACCTCCACTGAACCAGCTTCACAGGACCAAGATGGCCTGACACTCTACGAGCAGAAAGAGAGTTAGTCTGTCTGCCAGTCGGTCTGCTCAGTCTCGATCCTTCGTTCCCAGCGTGCTTCTGCTGAGTCAACTTCTTTCACTCTTGTTCTCCCCATCCTTCACATCTCCTCCCTGGCCCTCCATGGAGGAATCTGCTGAAAGGACAGTGGACCATCATAATCGGGATTCATTCTTATGATTGTGAATCGAGGAGAGTCGAGCCTATGACGTGAAAAGCCTTAATTCTGATATTTCAAAATGAAAGAGGTTCCCTTTTCGGTAAGATGCTCTATTCTCATTTTCACTAAGCAAAAAAGAAAAGAAAAATAAAGAAGAAAGGAAAAAGGAAAGGAAAGGAAAAAGGAAAGGAAAGGAAAGGAAAGGGAAAGGAAGGGAAGGGAAGGGAAGGGAAGGGAAGGGAAGGGAAGGGAAGGGAAGGGAAGGGAAGGGAAGGGAAGGGAAGGGAAGGGAAGGGAAGGGAAGGGAAGGGAAGGGAAGGGAAGGAAAGGAGAGAAAGGAAAAGAGAGAAAGAAAGAAAGAAAGAAAAAGAGAGAGAGAGAGAGAGAGAGAGAGAGAGAGAGAGAGAGAGAGAGAGAGAGAGAGAAAGAAAGAAAGAAAGAAAGAAAGAAAGAAAGAAAGAAAGAAAGAAAGAAAGAAAGAAAGAAAGAAAGAAAGAAAGAAAGAGAGGAAAAAAGAAATCTCTGAAGACTCAGGTACTATCACATTCAACTTGTCATCATTTTTTGCTCCAGATATCCATGTGCAAGTAAATAGATCACATTTAAAAATGAACTTTAACCACAGTGATGTTATTTGAAGATCTTTCAAGATAAGTAGAGCAAAAGCTAGAGTGTGGTTTTTCAGGTTAAAATGTGTTTGCGCTTATAAACAGTGGGAAGTGAAGGTTGTTGCCTAACAGCTATGTTTATAAGTTTCGTGTTTGGAAGCATCAACATTTAAAAAACACATATTTGAAAAAGCCACGTATGCATAATTATTTTGATGTGTTTTATTTTTGCTCCTATTGGGGGTGGCCTGGCTTTGTGGTTAGGAGAGCAGGCTTGGGAGCCACACTGATTGGTTCACACCTACCAGATGTGTGACCTTGGGCAAGTGACCTCATGGTGCCTTGGTTTCCCCCTCTGTAAAATGGGGTTAATTATCATACCTCAGAGTGTTCTCATATGGGTTAAATGACTTAATATATATAACATGTTTGGCAGATAGATATCGCTCCATAAACAGTAGACAGCACTATTTTATTATTATTATTACTATTAAGATTGCTAGTCTGTTGGTAGGTGCAGTGCACAGGAAATATTTCTGAACTGTGTGAAATTATATGTGGATGAACAAACAAGCTGGCATGTCATGTCTTGAATTCCGTGTCTGTTCTTGGAAAGGAAGAAAGTTTTCACTGGTGTAATGCCATGGTGATGAAAGGTCTAAACTGAAGCCCCAGGGAGTCCCATGTGATCAATACCCATGTGGAAAATCCAGATTTTATGTTGGATTTTATAGTTATTCAATTCAAGTCATGTATTGGACTTCTACTTTCATAGACCTCATATTATACAGAGAGGTTATTTTCAAGTAATATTCCCCAAAGATTAAGAAAATGCTTTGGTTAAATGTAACAAGATCAATGAGGATACTGTAACTGGGTTATTAGTGAATAAAGTCAATTAATATCCTATGCCAAATGTATTTACTAATGCAAAGGAATGCATGATTTTTTATACTAACCTAACAAATGTAGTTTTTCATAGTCAGCACATGCTGAGTAAATGTAAATTTCTTCTAACAAACCTATAAATCAAGTATATATACTCAAAATCAAGGTGGCCATTCAATAGGACATAACAATACATCTTTTAGTGTTAAAATCAGAATGTTGCAGGAGAATTTCTGTGAGGTCCCAATTACATGAGGACAAAATACCTATAAATGTAAGTGTGACTTGAAGGGACTTTCATCCTATTTTGTTTTCAAGATATCTGACTTTAACATATGCTCCAACCTTCCCCTTTATCTTTATAACAAAATATGATGGCTGCTTCAGTGCTTTGTGTTTTCATAGCACCCATGTCAAATACCAGGAGTGCCAAAAAAATGTATACACATGACTTGTATTTATCTTTTGTTATCGGTATATATTGAATATTACCACTTTAATACTTTGATTTCCTTTCTTAAAATGTGTATACATTTTTTGGCACCCTCTTTATTTCCAGACTCTATCAAGCTTTTCTCAGTGAACTGCTATTGAAAATTATGGCCCCTGATTTCAGCTATAAACTTCGCCAAGGTTGGTTTAAATATGTGGAGTTTATAACTTTCCCCATGCTATGGAGTAGCAGATAAACACAGGTCAGCTTGTTCCTAATCCTCAAGTAAACAGTCTACAGTCAGCATTAGTTATTATAAACTCACTAGTCAAAGAAGACATGCTATTAAGAGTTGTGCTGGGTAGGCCCAGAAAGGTCAATGGTGAGCAGCTGTTCTTTTTCCACTTATTTCACTCAAATTTGGCCTTTGGCTGTAGGAGATCTGTGTTTTCAAAGAAAAGTTCCTTCAAGAAAATGATTCACTCTGATTCCTGGCAGTGAGTGATAAGCAGCGTGCGTGTCACTCAGCAGGATCAGCTCTGATAGTAACTAACTCACGTCTTGGTGAGTAAAATGACCACAGTCAAATTGAAACCTTTGGAACTTAGTTCTGAAGAAAAGAAACTCATACTTTTAAAGTACTTCCCTAAAGTTGTGGGGGGAAAAAACCTAAAAACTGCATACATGTTAATATAATTGTACATTTTGCACATGTGTTTGTACCCCTTCAACATTATAATAATATTTTAAGTTTATTTTTAAAATATCTGTGATTTAAAAATGTAAGCTAGCTGGGTATTTAAAGTGGATAAAAAACATCATTCTATCCCTGATATTAAAAATACGTGGAGAAATGAGGCAATCCCTACCTCCTCAATAATCTGTTGTTCTAAAATTCTACAAGTCCATAGACATGATTAATTTGTCATTAGAATTTTCCTTGAATAGAAGGTGAATACTGTTTTTTTATTCATTAACAGGGAAATAATCTTTTGGCTTGCCCACTATGTGTCAAACTCTGTGTAATGGCTTTTATAAATGTTATTTAATCTAATATGACCATTCTGTTATTACATGAGGAAAAACAGGCTTCAAGATCTCTGATATCTTTCTAAGCATGTAATTAGTAAGCTGCAGGGCAGGATTCAAACTACATGGAGAACAATTTTCTCAAAGGAAAAAATAAAAATCAATTTTCTGTTTACTTACTGTCATATAGTAGATGATCATTAACCTTAAGCCATTTATAAATGTTTATAACTTCTCTTTGAATCTCTTCTCATAGGATATTAAAATGATTCTCCAGAGGAGTGAGCATGTGCAAGGAAGTGATGGCGAAAGATCTCCTTCAAGACTTACAGAAGAAAAGAAATAAAGACACAAGAGTGTGATTTTTATAATTTGTCATTGAATCTTCCGAACGTCAAATGTAAACATGGTGTTTGTCATATATGTTATCCTTCTAAGTATAAAAATGACCCCTACCAGGTTATGAGGTACACAGAAAAGGAGGCCATCTTTAACTCAGAGAATATTCTCTAATAAATCTTAAATTTCAGAGCAAAAATCCAAAGAAGTAATGCATTTGGAAGTGATTCAAAAATAGAAGGCACCAGAACAATATGTTCAAAAATCAACACATGAACAATCCCTATGCAAAGCATCAACATGAGGCAGATGCAGTGAATATTCCCCCAAAGCTCCATATAAGGGCAGTTCTGCTGTGTACATTTTGTAGTTTTTGCTGCAAGTGCAATAAAATTTCAAGGTTCATCCCATGAGCCAATGAGTAGTTGACTATACTGTCAAATACTCATATACTCATGCTCCTATCGTTTATTCATAATTCTTTCATAATAGAATATGTTTCCTGTATAGGAGATGAACAATCGTATCTAATTAACTAGTGACTCAAATTCAATGACACTCATCTCAAGAAAATATGTTTTTCTTTGTAAGTGAGTAATAATGTATTCTCAGTGCTTAGGCTCTTAGGAAACCCCTCAGGTCTCCGCACTAGCAACTCCTAAGGACATCTTGCTGGATCCTCCTGTTCTAAATGTTGCCGGATCTCCTTCCAAATGGTGGAGGATCCCAGCATTCAGTATTCTCTATCTACAGTCAATACCTGGGTGATTCATCCATCTCCATGACTTTATAGGTATTACAGAGGCTAACACTGAAATTTCCATTCCCATCTTCCCCGGAAACCCAAACTGCCCTCTTCCCGTCCACTAGATTACCACGTGCATAGCTCATAGTCATTGCAAACACGTACCCACAGTCAACAGAGGGAGTCTTTTATAACACAAGTCAGGTCTTATGACCCCTCTGCTCCAGTCCTCTCCCATCTCATGCAGAGTTTAGTCCAAGTCCTCACCTTGGTCTTACCCTTTGCTATATCTCTGATCTCTCCTCCTGCTATTCTCCTCCTTCACCACTCTGTTTAAGTGACAAATAGCCCTTGTTGATCCCAGAATATACCAGGCACACTCCTGCCTCAGGGACTTTGCACTTGCTTTTTTCTCCCTGCCTGGAATGATCTCTCCCAAATATCTGCATGGACTTCCTTCAGGTCTCTGTTCAAATGATACTTTGTCAGTATGGTCTTCCCTCAACACATAATACAAGATAGAAATAGCCCACCTCCCACACACACCTCACTCCCACTTAAACATTTTTCCATTGCACTTAACATCTGACAAACAACATACTTACTCTTTCGCTTATCTGTCATTCCACTAGGCTGTAAGTTCCATGAAGTTAGGAGTTTTGTGTATTTTCTTTATTGTTATGCCCCAGAATCTAAGACTAAAATCATAGCCATCTTTAAATTGTGCTGATACATCTGTGCAAAATGTGTCTAAATATCACACTTAGATTGAGCACTAAAAAAATGAGCACTCGCAAAACAATTTCTGTTGTAAGTGGGAATTATATTCTGCTTTTAGAGAGTGACATATCTCCTAAATTTTCTTCTTAAGGGCTAAGGTTCACCCAAGGCTTCATTCCCAGAACCTTTGTCTTTAAGATGATGGAGGATGGTGACCCAGAAGCATGCTTCAGAGGTAGAGAAGAAACTCTGCCAGAGATTTCAGGCTTTGAATTTAGCTGATTTACATTTAATTCTAGTTATTACTGGATAATTCTATTATTCTATAGAAAGCAACAGAGAAATACAGATATCCCCTGCTTTCTGAAAGTTTACATTGCACCACTTGAATTTACAAAAGACCTACATTATTAGAAAGACCTGCATTATTTCCTTCCTTAAATAGGTCTCTTCTTCCATCACAGCTGGCTTGCAATGTCCACTTATTTCAAAGATCCATTTCTCCCTCTTTAATAAAGATTGATATTTTAAATTAATTCCTAGGAAAAACCTGCAAGGTAGTCACCATTTCTTCTAAATTGTAGGTCCAGGCGGTGTCAACATGGACCTCTTGAAATAACTACTTCCAGATCATTTCCTGCCAACATAGCATTGGCCTCATTGGAAGTTAATGCCAACTTTGGCTACGTTGTCTCCATCCTCATCAAACTTACCTACCAAATTGTTACCCTCTTCAGTGTTTTCCACCATTTGTGCTCTCTCTCTCTCTCCCTCTCTCCCTCTCTCTCTCTCTTCACTAAATATTACCATGTCCTCCAGCCATTGCTTTTGTGAGATGGATCTGAAGTCTCTTGTCCTGGTTGTTCTTTAGATGTCAGGGTGGCATTTGACAGGGTTATTCATGATATCTTCATGATAGCCTTAGAAACAAGGTAAATAAATATGGGCTGAATGCAAAGACAAGTGAAGGTGTATCGGAGTGGAGTATTGGTGGCGAGACTTTAGCAAACACAGACAATTCATGAATTATTCATTATATCTTATCCTTGATGGACACTTAGCTATAGCTGATACTGACCATCTCTGTCTGATTCACCTCTGTGATACCAAACATCAAGAAAGAAATTCAAAGAAAAATGCAGAATCTATGCAAATTATAATTGTGGTTGACACAATGTTGGCAGAGATTTGAATTAGATTCTGTTTAATAAGAGAAAGAGGACCCAATAACAAGGTTAAGATATTAATAATATGTAGCAATAAAAAATAGGTATAGAAGGAAAATACCTTAACAACAACAACAAAAAAGGGCCATATATGACAAACCTTCAGCTAATCTCATAATTAGTGGTGAAAAACTGAAGCCCTTTGCTCTACGTTCAGGAACACAACAGGGCTGTCCCCTATCACCTCTGCTTTTCAACATAGTGTTGGAAGTCCTTGCCGGAGCAATCAGGAAAGAAAAAGAAATAAAAGGCATCCAAATTGGGAATGAAGAAGTTAAATTGTCACTCTTTGCAGATGACATGATTCTATATATAGAAAATCCTAAAGACTCCACCGAAAAGCTATTAGAAACAATCTGCCGGCTACAAAATCAACGTACAAAAGACCATTGCATTCCTATATACTAACAATGAAATCTCAGAAAAAGAAATACAGAAAAACAATTCCTTTTGCAATTGCAGCAAGCAGAAGAAAATACCTAGGAATAAACTTAACCAAGGATGTGAAAGACCTATATGCTGAAAACTATAAGACATTTTTAAAAGAAATTGAAGACACAAAGAAATGGAAAGACATTCTGTGCTCATGGATTAGAAGAATCAACATAGTTAAAATGACCATATTACCCAAAGCAATATACAGATTTAATGCAATCCCCATCAAAATCCCAATGGCATTTTTTAAAGAAATAGAACAAAAAAATCATCAGATTTGTTTGGAACCACGAAAGACCCCGAATAGCCAAAGCAATCTTAAGAAAAAAGAACAATGCTGGAGGTATCACACTCCCTGACTTTAGCTTGTACTACAGGGCTACAATAATCAAAACAGCATGGTAGTGGCAGAAAAACAGAGACATAGACCAATGGAATAGAATTGAGAACCCAGAAATAAAACCACATAAATATGGATAGATAATTTTTGACAAAGAAGCAAAAAACATACAATGGAGAAAAGACAGGCTCTTCAATAAATGGTGCTGGGAGAATTGGATAGCCACGTGCAAAAGAATGAAACAGGACTGCTATCTGTCACCATGTACCAAAATTAATTCAAAATGGATCAAAGACTTAAGCATAAGACCTGACACAATAAACTGCATAGAAGAAAACATAGGTACTAAACTTATGGACCTTGGGTTCAAAGAGCATTTTATGAATTTGACTCCAAAGGCAAGGGAAGTAAAAGCTAAAATAAATGAATGGGACTATATGAAACTTAAAAGCTTCTGCACAGCAAAAGAAACCATCAACAACATAAAGAGGCAACCAACTGAATGGGAGAAGATTTTTGCAAACAGTGCCTCCGATAAGGGGCTAATATCCAAAATATACAAGGAACTCATGCAACTCAACAACAAAAAAACAGACAGTTTTTGTTTTTTTTTGACAAAAATGACAAAGAGACATACAAATGGCAAATAGACATATGAAAAAATGCTCAACATCACTAATCATCAGAGAAATGCAAATAAAAACCACTATGAGATATCACTTCACCCCAGTCAGAATGGCTATCATCAACAAGACAAATAGTAACAAGTGTTGGAGAGGCTGTGGAGAAAAAGGAACCCTCATACACTGTTGGTGGGAATGCAGACTGGTGCAGCTGTTATGGAAGGCAGTGTTGAGGTTCCTCAAAAAATTGTGAATAGAATTACCATATGACCCAGCAATCCCTCTCCTGGGTATCTGCCCAAAAAATCTGAAAACACTTATACATAAAGACACGTGTGCTCCAATGTTCATTGTGGCTTTGTTTACAGTGGCCAAGACATGGAAACAACCAAAATGTCCTTTCATAGATGAATGGATAAAGAAGTTGTGGTATATATACACAATGGAATACTATTCGGCGGTAAGAAAAGATGATATAGGAACATTTATGACATGGATGGATCTTGAGAATATAATGCTAAGCGAAATAAGTCAGACAGAAAAAGCAGAGAACCGTATGATTTCACTTTTATGTGGTATGTAAACCAAAAACAACAAAAGAACAAGACAAACAAATGAGAAACAAAAACTCATAGATACAGACAATAGTTTCATTCTTTTTGCACAACAAATGAGAAACAAAAACTCATAGACACAGACAATAGTTTAGTGGTTACCAGAGGGTCAGGGAGGTGGGGGTTGGGAGACGAGGGTAAAGGGGGATCAAATATATGACGATGGAAGGAGAACTGACTCTAGGTGGTGAACATACAACAGGATTTATAGATAATATAATACAGAATTGTACACCTGAAATCTAAGTAATTTTACTAACAATTGTCACCCCAATAAACTTTAAAAAAATAAAATAAATAATAATAGGTAACACTAGATAACAATGGCTAATACCATAGAGGGTTCACTGTGACTCAGGCAATGTGCTGGGAGCTTTACAGGCTTTATTTCATTTAGTTCTCATAACTCTGTGAAATAGGTATTCTTAAGAGTGCCATTTACATGTAAAGAAAATGACGTTTAGAGATTACATAACTTGCCCAAAGTCTCACAGCTGGCAAATAATAGGCACAGGCTAGAAACCTGATATTAATCCTCTCCTTTCAGTTCCCACAATGTGCACCTTATTTCAAAAGCTCTCAACATCTTTCTTCAAGACTCTCGCAGTAACTCTCAATTAACCTCCCTACTTTTTGCATCTTCCTCCAAATCTTCCATTTTTCTAATCCAACCCAGCCTCTACGCTACTCCCAAATAATGTTCCTGAAACTCTGCTTAAGCACATCACACTTTTGCTCAAAAACCTTACCTCTGCCCCCTTGATATCAAATAAATTCCGCATCTCTTAGAATGTTATTTAGAATCTGACCCTGTCTTTCTATGCTTATCATCTTTCTCTCACACTAATGTTCACACAACGCCACTTCAGACAGCTTCTGGTACTTATTAGATATCCAATAAGTATGGAATGAATTAATGAATCAAGAGGGATGTCTCCTTTTAACAAATTCTAGGAGGTGGAGAGGAACTTTTTATAGTAAAGATGTTTCTACAATCTTATACATCCTTCATGCTAGAAAGAACTGATTTAATCTTTTAGGAGTGTGTGTGTGTGTGTGTGTGTGTGTGTGTGTGTGTGTGTGTAAGGAGGGTCACTTTTCTCCTCCCTGAATGGCCCCCTTGAGCTCTGGACAAAAGAGACTGAGTGACATCAGGGTACCTCTGCTAGAAACTGACTGACTAATAGATGCTAGTGAAACGCACAAATTCTATTATAATCAGCTCCTTTTAGGAACTGGAGCCTGGTCTAACTCTGAATGGGTCAGCTCAGCAGCCCCCACCATCTGAGCTCCCTGTAAGCCCCTCACCAACTCCCTATCCATTTCCTATCTAAACAAAAGGTGCTCTAACTCTGCCCCCAACACCCTTAGCAACTTATTCTGTTTCTCATATTTTACTGGCATATTTGCCTTAATAACAAATTTATGTTGCCTACTGCACTAGTTCTGCCTCCAGTAGTTCTTCTGTCACGTTCTCTGACACAGACTTAGCCAGGGCACCTTCTGTTACTAAAAGCATCATTAAAGATTCTGGTGAACTAGGGATAAACAAATCTTTAAGCACATTCACTCTCAGGTTCTTAGCATAAAGACAGAGTGAAATTTTGTTTTCAAGCCTGTGTCAAAACAAATCTGGAAAGAGATGCCACTAGAGACTTGTGGCTGCAGTTCAAAGACCCAAAAGGGCCGCACTGGGCTCAAAGCAGGGCCTTGAGCACTTGAGCTCCAAGCAAAAGCTGTTGTGTCTTTGCTCACTTCACGCTAACCGCAGAGAGACAGCGATACTGAGTACTGTCTGAAACAGAATCACCTTGCTGTGCCCCCACAAACCAGGCTGAAACCACAACATCCTTCTCGCCTACGGCAGAATTCATCATGCTTTGCGAAGGATGAAGGCTTACTCTTCTTCGACCAGTTTCACTGTTTGAGCTCATTTCATGGTAAAGTCCTTGTACATCAAGGACTTTGCTACCATGCTCCTTGCAAAAGAGTCTACAGGAAAAGTGTCCTGAATTGGAAGACATCACTTAACTTTCTCATGCTGCAGGAGGCATTTACAATTTCTTTCTGAACTTAGGTACGTTTCATAAAGTTTACCCATCGTGCCAGTGGGACTGTTTGGAATGTTCCTTTAAAATGCTAAGGTGCCACTTGTAAAAATATGATGCTGTTATTTCCTTCAGAGGACAACTTCCTCCAAGCCAATAACCTTATTTCTAAACATTGTATTTTCCTAGGGGAGGTGAGAGAGGTAGCACGCAGGTAGTAATAAATGCTTCTTGGGTATTTGACATGTGCCAGCCACTATTCTAAGCACTTTCTAAGAATTCACTGATTTAATTCTTATCTATAGGCAACCTTATAAGATAGGTATATTACTATGCTCTTTATGTACCAAAGGAAGCTAAGGCGTGAAGGTGTTAAGGAGTTCACCTAAGTCACACAGCTATATATAACAGGAAGAGGCTAGGATTCCTACATAGGAGAGCTGGAATCTGTCTCCAGAATCTTTGTCCTTAACTCTTCCACTGGCTGCTTTTCTATCACCTGTGGGTCAGGTAGAGGCCTCCCAAGGTAAAGCGGCATGTGCGACGTCCCATAGTAGTTTCCTCGACCCTCTCGCTTGAGCATTAGCTCCCTAGTGACAGCACTTTACCAACAGAGGCTTATGAAATGTGGCTCACCGACAGACATATCTGACTTTTTGCGGCCAGCTGGCTTGCCTTACCTGCATTCCTAATTTCTCTGTCTTTGCCCACCCGCATTTTGATCTCCATATTTCTAATCACAAATCCGTCTATTTCACCCTTGTTCTGACCCCCTGGGGTCCACTCACCATCGAGACTCCCACCTTAGCAGGAAGGGTCTAAACCTTTTGTACTGACAAGCACTTTAGAAGGAAGACAGTGGGACGGATGAGCCCCCAGAATACACTTCCCACGGTAAGCCCTCTACTGCAGAGGGAACATGAGAAATCAAGGTTCTTCTGTAAACCTTGCAGATTAATTTAATGGTCAAATGAAGGCTCATGTGCTTTAATTGAATTTCTCCAGTTTTCTCGACTGCATGATCATGAGACAATTTGACCACCAGAGCACAGGTTGCAAACACAAATGCTAGAGGGACTTGGCAGGCATTTTAAAAATACTTAGCAGATCAGATTTTTTTTTTTAATGGCTTCTCAGTCTTTCTTTAATTCTCCCATTTTTAAAAGCAAGCACAGAATACATTTCACTCTTTTTTCAATTCTACTGCAAGAAAACAGAGGACAAGTATGATGATAAACAGCAATTAACCTTCATCCCCAGTACTAGAGGGGGGCCATGGGGCGTGGTGAAGACTGTCACCCACTCATTGGCTGCTGCCAAATGTTCCCCAGCAGTACCGTGGGAAGACAGAAATTCTGGTTCTTGTTGCAAAAGTCTCTCAAATTGCAGATATTGAAAACTAATTCAAATATTTTGAACCTCTGTATGAGACAAACGATTACGTTCATAGGCCTTGTGTGTGGCCTGTGGCCTATCAGTGTCCCACTGTCAGGTTTCCCCAAAGGGTGTTACTGCAGCAAGTCAGAGGGGCCAGTCACAGCAGCAGGGACAGGCCGCCAAACCCAACACTTCACAGCTTAAACCCTGTGCCCAGGGCCCCCTTTGTGTGACTCTCCACAAGGCACCCTCTCGGAGACATCCCGTCCTCCAGACCGATACTGCACCACGGCCGGAGACGGCAGGTTGGCTAATAGACTTCAGCCCCCATTCTCCTCTTAACTGGTAGCGTTTCTGCAGTGCACAAACCGCCCAACCATGTACAGCAGCCTTGATGTGGCCCCACCCAGCATATCTGAACATTCAAACCATGTGGATGAAACAATAAAATCAGCTGAAGAAGGCAGACAGTCCACAGCCAGGATTCTCCAGCTGTTGTTTGCAGACATTTGACCTCCCAGGAGGCTAGGAGTCCACAGCTAGACCAAAATCAGAGATATGACCCTCTCTACAGCCCATTTTCTCATTGCCTGCATCTCCCGTCATGCTAGATGTGGAAGAGTAGATACTGCACATACGTGTGGCACAAGGCTGAGACTTGAAGAAACATAGACGTGGTAAACTCGGACAAGTCCGAGGATAAGCACACAAACACACTGCATAATCTGTTGATTCCTTTGCCCACACGTACCTTTGCATAAGGAGGCTGTTTAGCAATGTACCTTTTACCTGTCAATTTCATCTGTAGGGCTAAATTGAAAAATCGAAAAGCCAGCAGTGCTTCCTGTAGCCACCCTTCCCCCTGTGACTAAGAACGGGGCAAGGCCACTGAGGTGGTGATTACTAAAAACTCACAGATCATTTGTGCTCACACTTTTATTCCAAAACCACAGCTGGTGGATCTATTCCCAAATTGGCTGCAGACCCATTTCCTAAGGCATCCCCTTCCTCTCAGAGAAATGCCGAGAGGCAAAAGAGTACGGTCAGAAGATCTATTTGCCACACTTACCCCATCACTCTGTCCCCTTTCACTGCCACCATCACATCCCCTTTCCTTCATGAAAATAAAAATGTATCTTTTGAAAAGTTCATTACTAATTGTAGGGGCACGCTGGGTGAAAGCACTGCCCGGTTCTCTTCCCATACCCTGGTTCCCCACCTCTGTCTCAGCACCCACCCATCCGCACCAGACATCCTCACATCTGAGTTGCACTTGGGCAGAAGCTCTGAGGCATCAGGTAGCCTGAGAATGGAGCACCCCTCTCCCTCAACTTCCCTGGGATGTGATGGCTGCTGCATTTTCCCACACAGGATGAAACGGACTTCCATTTGCACACTAGAGACAGCAAGAAGAAGTGGCTGAATATCAGTTAACACGGCCCTTGCCATAGAGCTAATGACTCCCTGGCTTGTCCTTTGCCCCTGGAAGTTCCTCAAGAATTGAATAGACAGTATCTGGTTAGCCATGCAACATTCTCATTTAGGTACTAGGGTCCAGAGAAGTGCAGACAATTAACTACTATTTTCATGAACATAGAATTTCTGCTGGGGGTGTAGTAGGAAGCCCAACATAAACTTAACCTGGGACTCAAAAGCCCATATGCAGAAGATAAAATCCTAAGACAAATGTAACTTGAGGAGGAGCTAGAGCAGCTAGATTCACCAACAATGTCAGGGCCACAGAATGTTTTCTATTACCTGGCTTTGTCTTCTGGTGAAAACTTCTCATGCTCATGATCTCAGGAGAGACGGACTGCAAGTTAATGCTAAAAGGGCATTTCACCAAAACTCTGAGACACGATACCTTTACAAAAGAGTGTCACCAAAAGAAGGCAAAGTTCTTTCCTCCTTCAATCTCCTTCACTCCACACACACACCAGGACACCAGTGTCCCAGATGGAGACAGACGGCCACCAGGAGAAAGAAAATATTCTGCAGGAGGAAATATTTCTGGCAGGAGTGGTGATGCCCAGAGGAAGGGGACAAAGTCAGTGAAAAGTGAAAAATGGCTGACTCCTCTGTGGCCAACCTCATTTGTTTGTGAGCGCATAAAAGAACAACTCCACCCTCTCCAAGATTCCCCAAAATACTCAGGCAACATTTCTCAGGAGTCTGGTGGTTTTGAGAGAGTGGATGGGTTCAAGGGCCAGAGAATTGTGAATTATTGCTTTTAATGTAAAACCATTTAGACCCATAAAGTGGAGACAACTGAAGAAACTCGATTTAAAAGATTAATATATTTTAAGCTTCAAAGCCTGCTTAGAATTTCCATATATTTTCAACTTAGCCTGCATGAAATGTTCCCTAAGAATTAAGTTGTAGACACAATGGATCGTTGAGGCAGAGGGGGATTCTTGTCCTAGGAAGATTTCCAGGACCCCACAGGGCAATGGGGATGCCCTGTTTCTAACCTTCACAGAGCTGCCTGCCCTACTTCTTCAGACCTGCCCTCATCTTGGTGTCAGCAGACCTAGCAGGGACTCTGAAGATGACAAATCCTGTGTCTGCTTGCCAGCTCTCTGATTCACAAGAAACCTGAGAAGTCCTGTATTTCAAGAATTTGAATCAGTGCTAACATTTTTAATGCAGTTTCTTGGTGTTGGGAAATCATACGCTATTTATCGTGCAAATTTAACTGTGGGATGATGATCACAGTTGACAGTATGGGGTTGTTACAGAAAAAGTTCAAAAGTTCCCTATGACACTGACTCACTCTGTCATTTGACATTTGCCCTGTCAAATATTCCCTTGTCAGACAACCTCGATTGACATCACTACATTTTCATATCCTCAAAAAGAAAAGTGTGTTGCTCGGGGAATTTTCCTTTCCCACCAGGCTTCTTAAACTGGAGCACACTAAACAGGACAAAGTTGGCCGAAGTGTGTGAGGAAGATACATGGGGCCACAGGGCTGCCATCTCCCTGGAGATTTGAGGGTGGAACGTAATTATTATATTTGCAAGGAGTTGCTCTTAAATTTTTTTAAACAGCTAATACATGCACATGGAAAAAAATGCAAAGGTTATACGACTATATGGTGAAAAACAAGTTTCCATCTCAGTCCTGTCTGTCAATCCCACAATGCTTCACCCAAGAATCAACTACTATTATTAATTTCCTAATTATTCTTCCAGAGAAGATATTTGACCAATACATCCCCTCTCAAGTTAACACAGATGGTAAGTGATTTACAACACTGATTTTCAAGTGGTAAAATATGTATGAGTCACCCACGGATCTTATTAAAATGCAGATTATGATTCAGTGAGTCGGAGTTTGGGCAAATATCCTGCATTTCTAACAAGCTCCCAGGTGACACCAAGGCTGCTGGTCCGTGGATCACACACTGAATAGCAAGTAGTTAGAACATTATATTTACTCTAATACATCTTGGTAGAAATTTGAATTATTAGGTTGGTGCAAAAGTAATTGCGGTTTTTGCAATTATTTTTAACCTTTTAAACCGCAATTACTTTTGCACCGATCTAATAATACATGCTTTTTGGAAAGCAGTCTTATAACATTTATTAAAATTAAAAATATTTGAAGTCTTTAACCCAGAAATTCCATTCTGGGGGATGTAGCCCAGAGAAAAGCAATATATACACATATATATATATATATATATATATATATATATATATATCTCACAGCAGAAATGATGGGGATAAAAGGCCCACTTACAGGAAATGACTGAGTTAATTGTGATATATGAACTCAATCATTCTGTTCAGTCATTAAAAAAAAGAAAAGAGGAAAGAAGAAGAGAGATAGGCAGAGAGAGAGGAAGAGACTTCGAGAGAGAGGGAGGGAGAGACTTCAGGGGTAACTTGTAGATTTAGAGAAATGTCCACAAGACATCATTGAATGAGTAAAGCCTGATTCCAGGAAGTATGCATTATATGATCCTATTTTTGTAAACTAAAAGACAAAAAACTAAATCATATATGTGTGAGCTTACACATATGTAGTGTTTAGATACATATATATCCATGTTCACATATGTGTAATGTGTATATACACATGTGTGTATGCTATATGTGATTCTATAAGCATGTAGAAAAATATGAGAAGATACACACTAAGTTATTAACCTGGATTTAGGGAGTGGGAGGTGATTGTGGGTGAAAAAGGGAAACAAATAGAAAATGAGAGAAACATAGTGTTAAAACAGCATGTATAGAGCATTTTATGAACTTGACTCCAAAGGCAATGGAAGTAAAAGCTAAAATAAACAAATGGGACTATATGAAACTTAAAAGCTTCTGCACAGCAAAAGAAACCATTGACAAAATAAAGAGGCCACCAACTGAATGGGAGAAGATTTTTGCAAACAGTGCCTCCGATAAGGGGCTAGTATCCAGAATATACAAGGAACTCATGCAACTCAACAACAAAAAAACAAACAACCCAATTGAAAAATGGGCAGAGGACTTGAAGAGACATTTCTCCAAAGAGGACATACAAATGGCAAATAGACATATGAAAAAATGCTCAACATCACTAATCATCAGAGAAATGCAAATCAAAACCACAATGAGATATCACCTCACCCCAGTCAGAATGGCTATCATCAACAAGACAAATAACAAATGTTGGAGAGGCTGTGGAGAAAAAGGAACCCTCATACACTGTTGGTGGGAATGCAGACTGGTGCAGCCGCTATGGAAGGCAGTGTGGAGGTTCCTCAAAGAATTACGAATAGAATTGCCATATGACCCAGCAATCCCTCTCCTAGGTATCTACCCAAAAATCTGAAAACATTTAGAGATAAAGACACGTGTGCTCCAATGTTCATTGCAGCTTTGTTTACTGTGGCCAAGACATGGAAACAACCAAAATGTCCTTCGATAGATGAATGGATAAAGAAGTTGTGGTATATATACACAATGGAATACTATTCAGCAGTATGAAAAGATGATATAGGAACATTTGTGACAACATGGATGGATCTTGAGAGAGTAATGCTGAGCGAAATAAGTCAGACAGAAAAAGCAGAGAACCATGTGATTTCACTGATAGGTGGTATATAAACCAAAAACAACAAAAGAACAAGACAAACAAATGAGAAACAGAAACTCATAGACACAGACAATAGTTTAGTGGTTGCCAGAGGGTAAGGGGGGCGGGGGGTGGAGGGTGGGAGATGAGGGTAAAGGGGGATCGAATATATGGTGATGGAAGGAGAACTGACTCTGGGTGATGAACACACAATGGGATTTATAGATGATGTAATACAGAATTGTACACCTGAAATCTATGTAATTTTACTAACAATTGTCACCTCAATAAATTTAATTAAAAAAAAAAAAAAAAAACCAGCATGTATGATATTATCATGCTCATATAAAATTGTATGTATGTGTATAAGTAGGTTTATGCACAAAGAAATTGGGAAAACATCATTTTTATTTAAACAAACCCCCAAGTATGGCATCATGAACAAACTATACACACATTTTAAGACAAAAGAGGAGACCAGTGCGCTCAGAGCACAGCCTTTCTCTCTTCACAGACTTTGGTATAAATGTTTGAGAATCCTTGCTTAGCCCATTGATACCTACCTACATGGTACCTCCTAGCTTGATTGCTTTCAGCAGAAAACAAACAACAACAAAAAATGAGAGTGAAGATTGATATCTCAATAATGGTCACGGAGGACAGGATTTGGGATTCCCCAAATCAATTGCTCATAAGGACAGGCAGCATAACTGTGATTAAATCCCCTTGAGGTCTTCATTGAGAGTTATCACCAGTTTCCCTTCGTGCAGCTCAGAAATTGCCACTTATCTGAAACAGCATTGTCTTATCAAAGCTTGTTTTCCCTGAAGAAATAAACACCAAATTAGCGGCATCTATCCCACATCATGGTGCAGAATGTGGGGCAGGTTACCAGCGTACGTGAGATGCACCTAATTTGAAGTCTTTTTATCCGCAGAGTTAAGAAACATTATTTCTTCCTCCCCACCGCTTACCCACATCTGAGCGTAATCAGCCAGACACTTAAAATACACATATGGCAGATCAGCTAGAAAAAAAAAAATATGGCCACACTTGCAGTTTTTTTTTGTTTTGTTTTTTTTTTGAAGATTTTTAGATAATATCAAAGATTGTTTCCAAGCCACAGTCCTGGTTTTTATAGTCCAGGGCAATGCTTTAACCATTTCAGAAATGGAGCAGGGTACAGGTTCCTAGCTCTTTCTCTTTGTAAATACAGAACAGATTTTAATTTGATTTAAATGGCAAAGCTATTAGAACTAAACAAATATGTAATTCAATATGTTTAGTTATATCACCAAAAATGTTATTTTTATGAAAAATTGATAAGTACTTAGACATCCAGACATCCCTAATATCTGCTGTCTGCTTCCTTCTTTTCTGAGACGGTTCCAGCCTAGAGGAAACTTCTAGCCATGGGTTAGGACAAAGACAGTCTTCCTTATCTCATTTTTCTTGTCACTTTCATTAACTTTTCTCACACTAGTGTTGATGGGTAGTACACTATTTACTTATGGTTTGTTAAGGCAAGTCTGCAAAAGTTGGTGTTCTGAGGGCTTCAGATACCAACCAGATGTAAACCTTCAGTCTTCCTTGGCAAGTAACTTTGTGTTACTCTCACTTCCATCCGTAGGAATGAAATGTCGTCCACCAAAGAGTCCCCAGGCCTTTATGAATAAGATGGTGGGCGCCAAGGCAACTGGCAGAACTATAGAGAACTCTGATCTGTCATAACTTCCCCTTACAGCCAAATATTGAACTGCCAGTAAATGTTCAGGCCCATCCCTCCCCGACAAAGCATTAACCTCTCTGGGATAAGAGGGCACCAGGGAGACGAAGTCCCGTTCTGCCTCCTCCCCAGATCTTAAGAATATTACGGTCAATTGGAAATTCAGGGTTCTAGAGCTGTTGCTGGTTCCTGGAAATGAAGCCAAGCAATATTGCAGGGGAATATAGAGTGTTACATGGATTGGGAGGGACACACCATGATGAGACATAAGACTTGGTGCACATAAGTCAGGTACTTTGCATCATGAGTACCCACCCCTCCCCACTGTCACTTAACTTCATAACATTTTACATAATTTGTATGATTTAATAGGGAACCCCTTATGAATTCAGGACAGAAGTAAGCAATATAATATTCTCTAAGCAATATAATTCTATTGCTTATAAATATCCAAGACATGCATTTACAGGAACTAGGGTGAAAAAAGTACTTCCTGATCAAAGGCCATTTTTCATATGCTGAACTTTTTTTCCCCCATAAGTTAGCATCTCTGAAATTAGAATGAATCTTACAATTAATGTCATCTTGATTTGGTAAATTGCATTAAACAAAACAATATTAATTCACATATAAATGCTGTTGGTTCTAAAGCAACTCTAAGTACTTGTAAAATAAGTTCTTATCTTAATCATACCCTCAGGTTTTTTGGGTTTTTAATCATGTATTGACATAGGAAGTGTTTTATTTATTGATAGTACCTAATTAAACATCCTTCTAGGTTACCTAATTTACCTGAATTCTGAAGTATTTGGTGCCACAGTAGTATTTTGTTTTTAAAGGGTAATGTTTACTGTTGCTGTGATTGTCTTACCTGTGTCTCTCCAGGCTTGAAGACTGACTGGCTACTCTTGTCATTCTACCCAATTCATGGGTTGCAACTCATATTTCATCACTTTGGAAGGAGGATTATGTAACCCTAACTTCCAATGTTACATAGATTTTTGTTGTGAGAATGGAACGCCTACTTACACAAGGAGAATTGTGCCTCACAGGACACTGACTTGACCTACTTTGATGGGAATGTGTTGCGCAATTGCAAATCACTTACCAACACTAGCTGACCTATTTCCAATTATATAAGCCTTCTCTGAAACACTTATTGAGAGGGAACATGAATTAAAACCATTATGGAGTTGCCTCTTCAATCAGGTTGAAGCAAAATGACAGAAAATACTACTACAAAATTCTATTCTACTCTGCTGTTCAGCTAGAGACATCTTTTTTCATGTTCCTCTTTTTCCTCGCGTATTCTTAATGCTTGATTAATAACAATCCTTAAGAACAAAACTGCTCCTTTAACTAACTCTTACCTCCTCTACAGTGACCAGTTTAATTTATCTTACTAGAATGATGAATCATACCTGAATGAATGTTTTTTAGTCTCTGAATTTAAAACACATTTGCAGGACCTACTTATTAATAAATTATCTACCAGTTGGGTTATTGCTTTGTTTGTTTGTTTGTTTGCTTTTTGAGTATCATATAAGACATTACCTGGATATTAATTTTTTTATACTAAACACTACTATACGTAGGATACATGGAAATCCAACTCAATATGGCACTAGATTAAGCTTTTAGAGGGTCCAGTGTTAATTTACAAGTTCTAGAATTACCCAGATAAAATATCCATCCATTCATTTTTATTAAACAATTACCAAAGTGCTAATTACATGAATTTTGGGTGTTCTCTTATTGGGGAAAATGTTTTTAACACCTATAAACCACAAGCAGAGTGTCAGAGTAAACAAAGCTCTTTGTTCCCACAATCTGTTTAAGAACAATTTGTATCTCTAAGCAAAAATTTATATCAACACAATTCTGGCATAAAGTGCTGACTTAGAGCATACATTGACCAACTGCTCAAAACGTAGCAGGTCTATAGAAAGAAACATCTGAGGATGAGCTGGACTTCAGAGATCAAGCAGAAGAGGAAGGCAGGGAATCCTTTTTAATTTCAATTCAAAATTGGTTCATGATTTCTATTGTGTTTTCATTACCTGGAAAACAAGATCAAATCCTACTTGTTTGAAGTCAATCTCAGAGCCCACCACTACTTTAAAATGGCTAAGATATAATCAACTTCTGGTGCATCACTAAAATAAAAGCCTTTGTGTCAAGATAGAACTATTGTCTTAACTATGTAAACAGGAAACCTAATCTCTCTAAAGTTTCCTACCTGAACACCTTTTGTGTTGTTCAACAAGCAAGTTGGTAAATCATTAGGAAACATCAAGATGCCGCCTGCAATGGTTAAGATCTTGCTTCTTTGACATAGTAACTCACTGCAAGATAACCAAGACAGGGATAGTTACAGTCAACCAGAACTGAGCCAATTGTGTGTTATCTGCAACAAAAAGAGAGAAGGGACCAAAGAGGTAGAAAGAAGATAGGAAAAAACATATTTAAGATGCTGGCTTGCTTTCTTTCATTGGGAATTCAAATAAGAATGCCAGGACATACTGAGCCTGGTTGATTAACTAATTTTCTTAAACTTGAAGTCAACCCATTTAAAATTTAAAGAAGAAGATACCTTGTCCTTGAAAAATCTGAAAAATTGTTCTTTTCTTGTTTGTTTCATCGAACTAACATCAAGACATGTATTTGCCCTCATGGAAAGTGCTGGAGTATATTCCAGATTGTACCAAATACGGTAGGGCTTTCAAAAGCCGGTGCTAACAGACGTTTGCTGACATCCCAAATCCTATGCTTTGATCTTAAGCTAAGCAGAAACAGAACTTGGAGAGACATCAGAGAAGTATGCAGATAGCTAAAGGGCTGGGAGATGATGCAACAATAAAAACATAAAGGATTTGAGATTTGCATATAACCTAGTAATGTTCTCCAACTATGTGAAGGCTCCTCAGAAAACCCATGAGTAGCAATTCTTGATGTTTACTAAGCTCAACAAGAGAAAAATGAGCCTCAGCCACTGCATGAAGGATGAGCTTAACTTGCAAGCTTTCTTTATTCAGTGCATGTTTATGAGGAGTGGAACTGGAGGACCTCTAATGAAGTTCCATACAGTCATGATTCCGTGACTTCTACTTCACAATCAACACTACAAATATTCCACTATGTACTCATTTCCTCCATGCTGATTGAGTACCAACTGTGTGCCAGGTACTATGATGGTGATAAAGAAATGGACAAGATATCAAGGTTTCTTTCAGGAAATTCTCACTTAATGAAGGACACTGCCTAATAAACAGTGTCCTCATTACCATGAGTACCCAGGAGAGGCTATGGGAATGTAGCAGAGAAACAACTAAAGTGTGTAGCTGTTCAGTAGAGGAAGACTAACCATTATTAGAGTAAAAGCAGCTATGGAGTGTTTTTCTCTGAGACAGGATAGAGGAGTTTTCTTTTACTGTGTTGGTTTGGGGAGAAACTTTCCTAGGTCCAAACTAACTTTTAGAGTTTGGCTCGTTCCAAGAGTAGGAGCAGAAAAAATAATTTTCCTCCCACATTTCTAAGTTCTTTTAGTTGGGCTAATAATCAGATGAACAGGAGAAAACAACCAAATATAACCAAATATAATACTCATGTGGGGATGCCATAAAGATATAATACCCGAAGATACATTGGACAGCTGAGGCTTGGATGCTCTTCCGGAACTAAGGAGAATGGGCTGTGGTTTGGACTTCAAAGGGCAGGAAAGCAATTCACGTGGAGACGAAGAGCACATGTTTGGTGAATGAGTGTTTGCTGGGCCATCTTGAGCAACAGGACACAGAGAGGGCTTTGAACAAATGGACCTTGACGGGTTCCTCGTGGTCTATCACACACTAGTTCATATCAAACTACAGCTATCTACGATGAATTCTCCATTCCAGAGCAAGTCCTTTACCTAAGTCCCTTTTAGGCAGTTAGGGGAAAAGTCAAAGGTTTTCCCTGAGTCTTTTGTGTCTTAAAAACAACCAGCTTAAAATAGCCAATATTCCAAAAGGCATACCTGGCGGTGGCAGACTCTGAACCCCTCACAAGGTATCATCTCCAAGTTGTGTTCTTTGGGGCAGGTTAGTATAGCAGTTACAAGGATGGGTTTGGAATCATACAGACTTGCATCCTACTGAAAACAGCAGTATGGCCTTGGAAGGTTATTTAATATCTCAAAGTCTGAGTTTCCTACTACATAAGTTTGTGGTAATAACTAAATGAGGGGAGAAAAAAGTGCTAAGCAGGTATTTGCAGTGATGGTGGTGATGATGATGATGATGATGAAGGAGAGTGGGCCCCTTCACTTGGCTGTTTGAGGAGCTCTTGCTAATTACAAGCCTGTTAAGAGTTGCTCCTCCCTCAGTGCAACGTAACCTTTCCGTGGATTGCTTTTTCAGTGGTAGTTTTCCTACTATGAGCTGTTTTTCTCTCTCCTGCCTGGGGTTCTTTCCATTTGTCACTGGGAACTTTCAGACTTTTCTTTTCATAAAATTACTCATGATTCTTTACCTCGATTATGGTCATAACAATTCCTAATCGCCAGCTCAAATTCAGAATGGATTCTTACTTTACATCATAGTCATTCCCTCAACTGCTTCGTAAACAAACATTTCTTATAATTGCAAAACATCTACCTAGAAAGTTGAGGGAAAGGGGTAGTGGCACTGGTTTCTTTTTCGGTGTTAATCAGAGAAAGACTGAAAGTGATGCTTATGACTAAACTTTTGAACAAATGAAACTATTCAAGTTGATGAAGTCTTTGCCTGAAGTTGGTGGTTACTATTAAGTTCATACTTCCAACATTCTGTTTTTTAATCTTAACTAAGTTTTTTAACTTAATTTTCCAAGTGATGAAATTTTAAGTTTCCAAATAACTGTAAACAGTGAAATATACTTTTGGATCCCATTTCTCAGTTCATTTGCAAATGTGAAACAACATCTTGATGACCAAAAAGGAGAAAACGTTCTGAGCAATCATGAGCCAAAATTGATGGGAACACAAAGGAAAACAAACAAAAAAGTCCTGAATGTATGTACTGGAAAACTGACAGCGATAAGCAGGTTTTGTTTTGTTTTGCCAAGTGAAGGGCAAATAAAAACTTACATAAAATTGAAAAAAAAAAAAAGGTAAATGTAGGAAATATTTGTCTACCATAAAAGCATTGAAATAAATGCAGACTGTAGTGAAGACTGTTTAGTTCATACCCCCACTTCCGTCAGAAAGATGAGAGGTTTTTTCAATCATTTCAGAGCAGCCTTGTTCTTTCTTCCCCAGCTGTCCATCTCTTCCAGCCTCCTAGGACCCACGAACTTGGGAGACAATGTTCAAGAGCTGTGTCTACAAAGCACCCAATGGGAGGCTGAAAGGGGGAAGGCTTAGTGCATGATGTGACTGACCTCCAAGAATTTGCCTGCTTTTATTTTGAATTGCCTGAGTTTGGGGATTTAGTAGAAGGAGCTCAGGTTTGCATGGAATCAAACAAAGGGAGCCAAGAAGTAGACCAACAGAGGTGCAGAGGACAACAAAGAAAGCAGATCTGATGGCCCAGCCAGCAATGACAACCACCATTTGCTGACTACCTGTTATAGGTCAGGTTCCTACTAAATGCTTTAAGGTTCCTATGTTTGCAAAAGCATTATTATATGCATTTTTTAAATTAGAAAACTGAGATTCAGAGAAGTGACTTGCACAGCCATGTTCTCTCCACCGCCCTGTAACTTCTCTCTGATATTACCTGTAGCTCTCTAATGACACTTAGCATTTTCCATGTTGTATTTTAGTTATCTGTTTTATTTGCCTTATATTTCCATGTTGAGAGCACATGGATTTTTAAAAATTTTTGCATATTCTTTAGATCTAGTCCCAAATTATTGCTCAATGAAATTTTTTAAATGGATTAATAAATATTACAATTTAAGAATGTTGTCTAGAAAAAAGGTTTATGTTTCCCAATCTATCCGTTTATTTATTTCTTACTATGGATATTCTAGTTGCATGAATTTGAGTAGGTCTTTTAACTGACCTAAGTTTCAAATAATTCATCTGTAACATGGGAATAATACTACCATTTAAACGGGTAATAGTGAGGCATAAATAAAATAAATGTTTACACAAAGTAAGCAACAACAAAAACTATTACCACAGAAGCTCTCCTATCCTATCAGGAGTGGGAATTGGTCAATTAACTGAAATTAATAGAATAAAGAGTAGAATCATTAAAAAATTATAGCCTAAATATTTTGACTTAAAAAACAAATTAATGTCTATTAATTTACCAATATGTTAATATAAGACTAAGAGCTCTTTTTGAGTGTAGGTCCTCTTATTAGTTTGATGCTGTTTTCTATGTATACTCATAAGAACTCATCGAATAATTAATTTCTCATTTTTATTCCTGTTAAATAGACTAATAAACAAATGATACTTGTGAAATTGAGTGAAGAATGTGTTTAGATGCTTATGATTTTTTTCTTACCAATCATTAACAATTTTCTCAACCTACTTTGATTGCAATATTTCAATACAATAAATGAATCAACTTTTTTAAAGTAATTCAAATGTCTTCATAGAAATAATAATTTTTTATTGTATTTAATAGTTGTCGTGCGGAAGACCCTGCTCGCTGCGCCATATGTCATGCGGGGCGGCCTGCGGAGTCTCTGCTCCCGCTCCCCACACAAGAATGTAGGATATGGCTAGGCCAAAAAGGAACACCCACAGAGCCATAGGTAGGGGAGTCATACTACTATAGTCTCACTGGAGGCTGGAGCCACACAACCTACAACCTGTTGTCCATTTCTCTGCCTGCAAACCAACCGATTCACCAACCAACGCAGCTGCGGCAGTTATATCAGTGGCTAATTGGCTAACTGGTTACAGCTGACGGCCAACTAGTCACAGCTGGTGGCCATCTACTACCCAAGCCAGCATCTTTCCACATGAGGCCGAGAGCCTGGAAACTGCTCTCTGGGACTCTGTCCCCACAATAGTACATAAATATTTATATTTAATAGTACATAAATATTTAATATTTATGTAGTATTTAACTAACTTGTGTAATTACAATAACAAGTACATCTAGCATAAACAAGTTTGCAGACAAAAACAATTTACCTTTTGTAAATAAACAACTCCACTGGTCAGAGCAGTATGCCTTGGTCAACTTACCATAGTGTCAATCAGTGTGTTTACAGGAAACAGAGATAATTAGTTAATCTGAAGAGTCAGTTATGGGAAGCCTCTGTTATAAAAGTTGTTACGGTCTGTTCTCTCTGTTAGCCCACAGCCTTGGACAGAATATAGTAAACACCATAGTCAAAAGAAGAGAGGACTGTTGAGTTTTACCTTCTTGGATTTCTTAATAGGTTACTGACACTGCTGTAACCTCCAGAGTTTCACTTCAGATAACAAGAGAAATTTAAAGGAAGTCAGATAGGAAGGTAAAAGCAGTGCCAAAGCTTCTATTAGACAAAGAAGAAAGTCCAAAGGATTGAGAGACAGGATTAATAAGTTGCAGAAGTGCACTTTGCCTCTCTAACATTTTAAATTTTCACTTCTGGTATTTTTCACTGCCTTCACCTGTTTCTACTTTATTGTTAATAATAAAACTGTTAGAAAATTTAAAAGATCAGGTGTTTCTGATTGCTTTATTTAATCTATTCACATTTATTCTGTAACTCCACAGAAATAACTTTAGAAATCATTGAGTTCTGTGTTTTTCAGCCAAAACATCTTAAAAGTGAAATCTTCTCTTCAAAATGAAACTTTAAAAGAAGTTTCAATACATTTAAAAAATTAACAAGAGACCTATAATAATTATAGAGGAATCAGGTAGTGCCCATGCCACCCTCTCCCAGTGTCCCCTGAGGACCCGCACAGAAGCCTAGAGCTCTATGAAGACCATCAAATAACTGTGATAACCTTGTTCTTTCTGTGCAGTCAGTCTAAAACTAGTTACATTAAACACACACACACACACACACACACACACAAGTTATAAGTAAAGGCACTGATAACAAATACGAATTTTACTATAAATTTCTTGGGAATTTGGAGCAGAGTTCTTATATGGTATGTCACACCATAACATAGCCTAAGACTCTCAATTTACCCAAAGGTCTATGCCATAGGGCAGTTCTCGTTTCAGTTCAGTGTCTCTTTTGTCCCTCACCACTTCTTTTCTCTGGCTACTCAAGCTCTCTGTATCCATTCCTATAATTCTCCCCACAACACACATCAGCCATTTCTTTTCTTAAATAAAACAAAGCAAGTCAACTGTCCACAAATGTCACAACCTGGTTTTAGCCACATGTGACCACCCATGCCTCTCAACAGGCCCTTGGACAGCCAGCCACCATTCATTCAACCACACACTAATCTTGTCCCATTTCTCAGACTGAAGGAGAACACCTCAGTGTCCCATGGTAAGTCGAACATGCTTCCCACCACGTAGCTACCAGGAAATAAAACCATTTCAAAGAACAGAGATATCCTAACCTATGCACCTCTATGAGCTTATCATTTAGTGTGAAATGAGCAATTTTCAATCAACCTCACTGGAGTCCCATGAACAACATATAATTCTTCAGGAGATCCAAGATGGCAGAGTAGGTCAACACTGTGCCTGCTTCTTTCCATGAACACATTAAAATTACACTTAAATTATAGAACAATCAACCTGGAGAACCATCTGAAGTCTCGCTGAACAGAAGTTTTATAACTAAGGATATAAAAACGAAGCCACGCCGAGTCTGGTAGAAGTGGCAAGATGCGAAACTGGCCCCACACCTGTGTGTGGTGGATGAGAATCAGGAGGGATATCTCAGTTTCAGAGGTTCCCCCCAGAGGAGCTAAGGACCCCACACCCAGACTGCCCTCCCCAGTCTAGAGTACTGGCACTGAGAAAAGGAGCCCCACAACATTTGGCTTGGAAAAATAGTGGGGATTCTGAGAGTGCAAGTGGGACAGAAGGCTGCAGGAAACTCAGGCAGTCTCTTAAATGGCCCACGCATAGACTCATTCACTCACAGGCACTCACCTTAGGCTCCAGCAAAGAGCTGTTGACTTGGGGGACATCAGAGGCATATGTGGGGGGGGCAGACTGAGGTGTGTCTAGCTTTAGAGCAGGGGCTGGAGGACAGTTGCCATTTTCCCCATGTGGAATCCTGCTCCAGAGCAGCTGGCAGGCAGCCGCCATCTTTCTTGTGTTGAGCCCACCCCCTACGCTTATGGCCAAATCTGAATCTGATTGGCCTGGTGAGATCTGCTACTCCACTCTGCTGACTCACTGATATTCCAACCCACCTAACTCCCTCAAAGCCAGAGGCACTTTCCCACAAGCAGCCAGCCCCACCTGCATTGCATTCTTCCTTGGAAGAGGGTAAAAGGTGTCAAATATATGATGATGGAAGGAGTAATGACTCTGGGTGGTGAGCACAAAATGTGATATATAGATGATAAAAAATAATATAAATGTCTAACCACTACGCTGTACACCTGAAATTAATATAAAATAATATTGAAAAACTAAATAAATGACAGGAAAAAAACATAATTCTTCAAGTCACATCATCTGAACTATGATTCATCTCTTCTTATATTTGTACTGTGATCCTAGCTAATCATACTAGACTACTAAAATATGACTCTTGTTAGTAATACTTTCCCCAACTAGATATAAGAATGAGACTTGAAGGAATATTCTCACTAAGGTATTGCCCTCTCCTTTTCTCTCCTCTCCATGATTTTCTTAAAAATATATACCTATGGTGAATTAAGAAGACATTTGAAAATATGAACAAAATTTGCACAAACCATTAACTAGACTGATCCAGAAAGAACAGATTTAAATTTCTAAAATCAGGAATGAAGGAGGAGACATTCAAACTGAGCATCCTTATAACTTTGATTAAATTTAGTTTTAAATCCTAGCTCTATAAATCATCTCTCTCTCACTCTCCATACGTATATACATATATATATCAGAGATCCAGCCTTTCCCCATAATTAGCAACCCCCAAGACAGCAGGTGACTGTAGCCTGGACCTGACTAATGGTCACACAGCCCTGACCTCTCCCAGGCTGAAGGTAACATCTTGCCCTAAGTTATGTTTCAGCTCCTGAGCCCTAAGGTGAAACAATCCCCCTGGCTACTTTCTCATGAGACTGAACAGAGGGACTCCAGAAAAGACTTCAGAATTGTCTTCAAGACCTGAAAAAATGATTCATTACCCTTACCTCACCTCTGACCAATCAGCTCCCAGCATGACCCCGAATCCCTAACCCATGATGTCGTGTGATTTTGCCCCATAGAATCTGTAACCTGCTCACCATTGGAGAGCCAGGTCTTTGAGCGCTAGCTCACCTGTGTCTCCGAGCTTGGAGCCACTTCTTTCAATAAACCTTTATTTTCTTTGTTGAAAGCTCCTGTTCGTGTTTCATTTGGCTCCGATGCGTGCAGGCAAATGAACCCCCTTTAGTTTGGTAACAACATCACTATTGATCTTACAAGAATAAAAAGTATTACAAGGGAATACTATAAAAAACTGTTGCCAACAAATTAGATAATCTAGATGACGGACAAATTCCTAGAAAGACACAGACTACCGAAACTGACTCCCTATCATCAATAACCTGTCACAAATCCCTTTCTCTATATTTGGTGGAATTGGACTTTTTTTTCCGAAGGTTTCTTAAATGGGAAATAATTTTTTTTTAAAGGAGTTTAGGAGGCATAGTTTTCTTTTCATTGTTTAGATTTCCTAATGAAATCTCATGAAAAGCCACTCAACTCAAATTGCTTCCCTTTGCATCCCTCAGACTTAACTCATGTCCAGGGATTTTTCTTTTCCCTATTTCCAACCCCATCTAAAAATGTCCAAGGTTATACTTTTGTTCTCTGGACTTATCAATTACCTGAAACTTCACTGGGGGAAAAGCCAGACCATATTAGAGCATCGTCCCTGTTGGACAGTGGGAAGAGAAGTTGATGGCTGTGTTGAAATAAAATCCTCACTGGCCCCATGAGAAGGATGGCTGGCAGAGCTCTGAGTTACGACAGTGTGTAGAGTGGAGAGATAAGGCTCTGGTTCATCTTGCAAGGAGATCCTAGGTACTGGCAGACAGGTTGCAGCTGGAGGCTCCATTGCTTTCCACTTGAGTTCTCCCATTTGCTCCTTCTTGACCTTGGGAACATGGCCTCTTTTCCCATCCCTTCTCTCCATTCCCTTCTCCTCCAATATGAATCCTTTTGAGTGATACTTTAGGGGTCAAAAAAGTTGATTATCCTTTTTTTGTGTGACCCACTGTATGCCTCTCCCCTCTTTACCTCCTCCAAGGCTCAGGCTTGTGCAATTCAAAAGCAGAAAGAGACTCTTCTCTTCAGTGTTTTCAACTGGTGCCTTTCTGCCCTGAGTCAGAGGTCAGAATGCCTGGCTTTTATATGAGGAGAATGGGTGAGAAGAGCAAAACAGGGAAGTAAAATGCAAGGGCAGGGGCAGAGAGAAAGCAGTGATTAATATTTCCAAAACATTACCATTCTGGAGCTAGACCAACAGCATGCTGGCTCAGCCTCCTCCTCTTCCCTCCTACCTCCTTTGGTGGCCCCCAAAACTTTTATGAATGACCCTCTGAAAACCTGGGTACAAAACACTGCCCAGAATGACCTGAGATATTACTTAAAACAAGATTCTGCCTTTGTGGGAAACATTGTAAAATGATCACTGCAGGCAAAATTCAGCTTCCCATAGTGAACTGGAAAAACCCAGAGTCCTTTCAGTGAAAAAGCAAGTACAAGATGTGCACTAGTCCAAATTCTAAAGGTCCCTGCCTGCCCCTGCCACTTTTACCATTCTGCATTTGGCAGAAATAGATCCCCTCCTTTCTGTTTCCAGCAGTAAAAGAGAGTTTAGCTATGAAAGCACACAATTTGGGTCGAGTTAGGGAATAGACTATGCTTTTTGTAGAGAGGAAGGAAGTTGCTTTGAAAAAGGCCCAGGCAGTACTTAGAGAGAAGATGGTGAGAAGCCTCCCAGGAGCAAGACCAACATCCCTCCAGTCACTGGGGATTGAATAAGAAAGGACAGCTTCTCCCATCTGCTCCTGAGTAGGAAAGGTAAAGACCAGCACAAATATTTAATGCTTGAGTTGCTCTGTTGGACATACATCTCCTCACCTGCCAAGGTGAGATAACTGGCTAGGATCCTTCAGTATCTCAAAACACAGAAACACAATCAAGAGTCTCAGACACAACTGCCTTGGTCTTTCATAGTCCATGGTCCCCATGATGCCAACTCAACTGCTTCATCATGGAGTTCCCCCCAGGTCAATGTATTAGAATATAAAATTTGGGGTAACAGTTCTTTTTGAGAGTCTAATAAAAGAAAAAGACCATTTACCTCCATGTATTGCTTAGAGTTTCAGGAGATTCATGGAGTATTCAGGTTGAAACCCTGGATTTAGAAGTTTGATTCTCTTTAAAGCCTCTTCAGATCAGAGATCTGAGATCAGAGAAAATGACCCTGGTATAAATATTAAAAGTCTTATTTCTCCAATGGCCAAGTGTAAGCTCCACCCTGCCCAGATCTAGGTCCACTCACCTGATAGGTCATTTCATGTCCTTTAATCCCAAGGTCAAATACCTACTCTCTCCTCCCATAGGTGGCGATAGCTACTACTGCCTATGTTCTTCATGATACGTACTTCTGCATTACTGAGTATACAAATCTTGCAGAGGCTATTTGTTCTCTCCAACATTCCTCACCCCTTCTTCCTTTTACTAATAGAACCTCCAGTTTTATTTGGGGACATAGTTACTTTTTTTCAGACTACGTTTTCCTTTCTTGCTTGCAGCTAATGTAGCCATGGTGACTACTTTCTGGCCAATAGGATAAGAGTAGAAGTGATACATGCAATTTTCAGATCATGTCCTTAAAAAGGAAACTGATTTCTCTTCACTTTCCTATATCTACTTCCCAAGGTCTGCAATGAGATGATGGTGCTGGTATGCTGACCTCAAATACGTAGACAAGATCAACATCCAGGAAATGAAAAAGTAGGCTGGGTTACTAATTGAATGAACTCATGGATCATCTATTATGAGAGAGCAGTCAATTTGCACCTTTGTTAGAACCACTATATTTCTGGGTCTCCTTGTTTCAGCAGCAGAGCCCAACTAATACATACAGCAACAATGAAAAAAGTCCTATATTAAATTCCAAAGTCTCCTGAGACTGATAAGTAAAAGGTTTACAAGTTTACAAGTAGGTAAGGAAAAGTAGGTACAATTTTCCCATTTTCTTAAAAAGTTTCTAGAAGTGACTTTGCCCAGCTTCGTATAGTCTGGCAACAAACAGATCTCTTGTTCCTTTTTTTATAGGAACACTTGCTGCTTCTGTGTGGCAATTCCATGCACAGTATCACTCAGGGTTACTTTTAATGTTGACCTTGCATATTTAGATGTTTAGGTATAGGACATTATAAGATACCAATACTGTTCTTGAGGACTCACTTTACACAGAGGTGCTGAGTTCTAAGAGGGCAGGAGAAGCATATGAAGTAGAATTGAGGGGTATTTTTACCAATTTTCCCAATTGTCTGGGTTTGAATGCAGCTGTGGCAATCAGTATTGCAATCCCTCAGAAAGTATTCCATGGGGGGTTAAGAGCTCACCCCAAGGCAAGGAACTCTGTGCAGGGCCATAGGCCAGGGCCCAGGACGGTGTTACTTAATCCATACTTTTCTCTGTGGGGCTCTGTGCCTTACACTAGGGTTGTGAGCGGGATCCTGCCATGAACTGTCTGCTGAGAAGGGCCTGAGAGAGAGACTGTGAGCTCCACACAGACACACACCTCTCCAGTTGCCCACAGAAGCACCAGGATCTGCAGCCATTGAAGAAGTCATGCCACTTTCCCCAAGAATGGACATAATTGTTCACATTTTTATTGAAATTGGAGTATGTCCTGACATCAAAATACTCTCTTTCTGGCAGAAATGTCTTCAGTAGAGAATGAACAGTTGGCACTCAAAGACTTCCATTTTTGTTACATCCAAAAACCAAGACTAAACTCTTATAGAGGCAAAACAAGTATGACATTTCAAACTCTGCCCAAAAAGAACACAGCGACAGCAGGGCATGGGGCTGAAGACGTGGGGTAAGGAGGAAAGGGAAATGAAAGAAGAGCCACAACAAGGAAAATATTATGCTCCTGGAAATGAAACTTCACGATGCTGGGACTCCCCCTGAGAACCCCAGAGACTGACTCAGCACACGCTGATAAAATACTAAAGACAATTCATTTAGGACTAGAGCAAGATTAGGCTTCCCTACAGCCAGCCTCACGTACCCTACCTGACAAACTTGGGTTTTTTTTCTCTTTTCCCATAGTTCTTGGTGGTCCCCAGTCACTCTATGAGCTGGCCTGGATTTCTTTTTTCCCAGCAGAAGATTGTTTTCCATGTTATGGATAAAATCTGTTAATTAAAGAAGATAAGTGATAATAGAAGGAGGAGCAGTTAATACAGATTTCACAGAATGTGTTTGGGAACTGTTTGAGTGTTTTACAAACATCAGATTTTACCCAGGATATTCCTATAGCAACAGATATTGCCCATTATTATTACTGTTGTGTAGCTTTTGTTGTTTCACTTTATTGTCCTTCAAAATTCAATCTCCAGGTGAGTAACTTTGAAATCTTTCTCATTCAGGACAAATTACTAAATGTTTGAAGGGCTATTTTATAAGCGTCATCTAAAAACTGACTCAGGGAAATACTTTTGCGCTTGAAACATTGTGTTAGCCAAGGGTGCTGAAAGAGATAATGCATTGGTATTTGTCCCACTAACTTTATAATTTCTGTCAAGGATGGAAATGAAATTTCTGTTCCTAAGAGAAGGAACTCCAGATAGTGAGTCTTAACAAGAAGTTCAGATGTTCAGCCTGAATTTGCCCAGGAAAATTTTTGTCCTTAACTGATTGAGAAAAAGAGAGAAAACATGGGACTTCCTGAGGTGGACTTTTACCAAGTCAACGAACAACAATCAAGCCGAGTGTATACATTCCTCCAACTCGAACATTCCGGAATCTCAAATCTAGCTAAAAGGTCATTTATCTGTGCTCGTTTGGCCCTCTACCAGTCATATAAAGGAAACATAACTTATTACAGTGTGAAAATAAAGAGATAATATTTATTTATTTAATCTTTATTTAATAAAGAGATAATCTTCCTTATGTGCTTTCTCTTTAACAAGTAGACACCGCAAAAAAAAAAAAAAAAAAAAGAAGGAGAGACATGACCAAGTGATACTGGCAGTCTTACCAGGTCATTGTGTTCTGTTGTACGTGAGAAACACTCAAATGCCTTTCCTTTTTTATGATTCAGCACGTTATAGCAACTCATGAAACTAAGAGAACACAACATATAAAAGAGAGAAGAGAAAGTCATGATGAAAGGAAGCGATGAGAGAAGATGCTCCAACCAAACTGCCACATCAAAGGATTTGCTTTGCCCAACTGTCCAGTGCTCGGATCCTGATTTCTCAGTTGGAGGCTCAGGGGTCCTGAGCGTATTTCCTGATCTGCTTTTCTGATCGCTCCACTTCTCTCATGGACAGTAATGACAAAGCAATACAGTAAATGTCTCTCATTTGAGGGACAGATGGAGTGAGGCAGTTCTTCCTCAGCTTATTTAAATTTCCGAAGGACTAACAAGCCCTGGGTGAGGAAAGTGGAGAAGGCACCATTGTTCCCCCACCATTTCTAGAAGGACTAATGAGCCTTCTCATTTCTTTGAGTTCCTCACGCTTCATCTAGGTTTCTCTCTGAGGTCCTTCGGTGTCTCCTGCCCCACCCAAAGAGAGCAAGCGCACCAGTGGAAATCCCCTGAGCAAACCAGCACATGCTGTACAAAAATATTGTGCCTTGGCTTTGTTCTTTTACATCTTCACAACTAAAGGAAAGAGATACAATCAAAATGATAGTCCACTTAAATGATAAACAAGAGTATTTAAAGAGACATGACCCAGTTACTCACCCACGGAGTGAAAATCTGTGAGCAATTCATGAGATCTCAGCTGGTGATAGATATAATTTGTGATTTTCCTTGAACACTTATTTAGTTCATGAAAATTTATAATTATAGCTTTCTTGAAAGGATATTCATCTCAATGTACAAAACCTACCAAGTTTTGTGAATCAGGCTTCTGATTTTCTAACTAAGCTTTCCAAACAAGATTAGAAAAAACACAAATTATCATCTGATGCACCAAATTGTCATTCTTTATTCAGTTTGGAAGATGTTTGAAAATGCCAAAAGAAGGTCTCAGCAAATGGAGAAGAAAGATTATGTCCCATGCAGTTGTCTTCTTGTTCTGAAATATCCCTTGAACTTGTAGTCCAGAGTGTGACATTACAAACAGGGCACCTCATCTCTGTCACCGGACCTGCCTCAACACGGAAGAGGGCTTCCCAAAGCCTGATACAAATGCCGCGCGTCCTCTTTTCTCATTTTATAAGGTCGTCATATATTTGTCATGCTGAGACAAGCTAATGCACTCAGCTTTCAGATTCTCTGTTTTATACTCTAGGGGATATAACCTTTGTTAATTTAACCATTTTTATAGGCCCGTAGGATCAATTCTACCCAATAACAATAAATCAAACAGCACCTTGTAATTCACTGTCCACTCAGCATCTCTGTCCTCATTACCTTATAATTGCAGTCTTGCGGCTTTTTTTTTTTTCCCCAAAAGAGAGCCCCTGTGAAGCAAGAGTTTCATGGCCTAAATCCAGGTTAGATTATCCATCAAATGAGCAGAAGTATGTCCTTCAGGAGCCGTTTCTGTCTGTTAATGACAGAATTATCCCTCTCAACCTCTGCCTCTGAACACTAATAATCAAAGACAAAAATTCAACAATTATCAAGAGGTCACCCAGTCTTAACAAATATCACTACTTTAACCGTGAGGCCATGGTGAGAACAATTTTGGTTGGTTGACAAGTGTAGGGAGAGTCTGAACTATCCATCATTGACTCAGGTTTCTGCCCCATATACGCATATCGGTACTAATGTGGTTTCTATGGACCACATGTTCCTGAAAAGTTGTGCAGCAATCAGATTTTCACAAATAGAATCCTATTTTAAATCCATGGAGAAAATAACTATTTTAACCATTAAACAAGGGATCGGCAGATATTTTCCATAAAGGGCCAAATAGTAGATTTTACTTTATGCGCCGTGCAGTTTTTGTCTCAGCTACTCAACTCTGCTGTTGTAGCACAAAAGCAGCCACGTTTCAATAAAACTTTATTTACAAAACCAGGTGGTGGACCAAACTTGGCCCCTCGGCCATAGCTTGTCAACTCTTAAATTAAACAAATAATTCTTTGTACAACTGAAACCTATGTAACTTTACTAACAATTGTCACCCCAATACACTTTAATTAAAAAATAATAATAATAATTCTTGACTGCCAACTGTGAGGGGTGAGGTATAAGTAACTCTTAGAGTAACAACCAGAACAAAACAGCTCTTCTTTCAAAACTTCCTATGTTCAGAGATTGAACTAATTAACACACCTACAACAAATTACTTCATTAAGTGCAGAATCTTATTTTAAAGCAAAATTCACCTCTGACAACCAATTGGTTAGTTTTGTAAGTTAGATTTGTGTCTCATGATTCTTTTAAAGTGGGCCCTATTCACACTCTAGTCTGAAATAGTCTGAGTCTAGATTTAAATCTAACACATTACTCTGAAATAAGCACAGTAAGTTTGGGAGCTTCCAGGAATACCAAAGAGATATAATAATTTCAAATGTCTATCCCTTCATTTCCTCTATCTCTGCTTACAGCAGCAATACTTTTACTCTGACTTCCTGTTTCTGGCATATGCCTTCTTTTTTTGCTGTGTTTATACTTCCCCCTGTCTGTGGTTAAACAAGTAGAAAGCCATACGCTATAGATTTAAGTCTGTCTCTCTCACTCTTGCACGCACTCTCTCTCTCTCTCTCATTCATTCCTACACATGGGCTCACACACCTGTTCTCCTCTTTTTCTCGCTCTCAGAATGACAATTCTAAGTACGGCTTTTGGTATGGTTTTCTATTTACTTCAAGTCGTTTCTGGAGAAAGTGGCTATGCACAGAATGGTGAGTCATTTCTAAGTTTTCTTTAGGATTTCAGATAATCTCTGGCATATGCGTTAGGTTGCTCAGATCCCTAACTGACTTGAGCCGAGTACTCGGTTGGAATGGAGTTTGAGAACTTGCCACATATTTGATCATTCTGTATGTTCTAACCATCAGGGCAGGGGGTTGGGGGGACCGTACTGAGGGTGGTTTGTAAAGTCTTAAAATTGTCAAGAAGAAATGCATTTGATTCTCCAAATGTGAATATTAATATTGGTCGTTGTCTATTGCACAACATAAATGCAATGGTTGTGCTTGCTGCTTATACCTTGTTAAGAAATGAAGCTAGATGTGTTTTGTTTAGCTTTTCAGGAGGTCCCAAAAGCATAACTTTTATGATAAAATAACATCCAGAACCAAAATCTTTGTCTGCATTTACCATTGCTATATCCCCAGCACCTAAAAGAGTGTGTAGATCACAGTTGACATTCAGTACATATTTGAAAATTTCTTCAAAACACTTTAGTTTTGATAGATTCAGGTGAGATTCTTAGTGAATAATTGAATAAAGACCTGAGTGAGCTGTCTCATTAGAAGATATTTAATCATCTCCATATCAATAAATTTACTGTCATATAATAATTCTGAGATCTTCAAAAAACTTAGTACTTAGAAGCGGATGCTTAGTAAATACCTTGTAATTACAACCAAATTGTAGTAAAGCGGCAGCAACAGGAGCTACCTGAGAAGTCAGACCACCAATTTCTTTCCGAAAATTAAATTCTTTCACTTTAAGAGTTAAAAAGTATTTTCCTATCAAAGACATCAGACACATCAGCCAAATGACTCGGCTTAGATCATTTAAATCATGTAACCACCCAGGATGGAAATCCCTAGAATATTGTCATTACAGGAATTGCTATAAGTTTGACATTTTTCACACTGTGACCACGTATGAATCACTTTATGGGGGATGCTCATGACTCCATGGGAAATGTTGCCTCGTGTTTGCGCAAGAGATGCTTGGCAGCAAACACATACACCTGACTTTTTGGAGTATGATATATTCCCTCTATTTCTCCCTGGTGGTTATACTATTTTTAAAAGAAATAAAAATTCTAATGGAAAGCCGAGTTTTCACTTCAACTTTCTAAATTTCAGATTTTTTTTTTATGAGATCTGTAACTACCCATCTACATGATCACATCAAAATACTACCCCATTAGGGTGTAAAATAATCAGTTGCTGTTTGTTGAAAGATACGTTAGCTCTCTGATAACCACACGGACAATCAAGAGGAGAAAGGGTGACTTTTGAAAAGTCCAAACCACTTACACTTAATCAACTAATGCCTTTCACTAGGAAGCCTTCAGAACCACATGACCTTGTCTACAATACACATTCCAAAAAATTAAATTTTTATGGGACAATATGCTTCAATAGTGAGCATTTGAAAAATAATAGGTTAACTGTTCAAAAGCTCTGTGTAATGTTGAAGCCATAGTACGAATAAAACCTTTGACACAGAACTTTTTTTCAAAGGAGCCCCAAAGTCTCATGTTCATATTCTTAGAATTAGAATTCTGATTTTCATTACTTGTTTCTCGAAAAATATGACAGTAGTCATAGCTAACCTTTATTGAGTGTTTACTGTGTTCTAAGTTAAGTCTTTGTCATTGTTCAGTGGTTCCTCATAAAAGCATGAATTTACATATCAGAACAACTGGGGCTTAAAGAGGTTGAGTACCTGACAGAGGACCACAACTGCAAAGCGGAATAACCAGGATTTAAACCTGCATCTGTCCAATTCTGGTGCTGGGGGTCTTAACCACTGTGTATACTATTTTAACTTTTTCAGCTTAGATCAGGTATAACATTCTCTTTGTAATTTGTTGAAGGGGATTTTCCCAGTAATACCTGCTGAAAAACCAATGAACTGCTACATTGCACGACCAGTGGTTTGCACATTGTATGAGACTATGCATCAAACTCATTTCGTCAGACTAGATGGCTGAGGGCGGTTAGAGTGCTTTTTCTGTTGCCAGCATCTCCTATACCGTTCTCTCTTTGGCTAACTTTGTATGTTGAAGTATTTGGGAGACAAAGCTTATCCATGGGTGTCTAGATCCGAATGTAGGTTCTGTTGTATAGGATGGGTAGAGGTCCAAAGAAGAGAATATGTCAAGACAGCGTGAGGGCTGCCATGTAAGGGCAAGCTAAAACTGCCCAGAACCATTCCATTGAGAAATGCTTTTAGGGACCGAGAGGTAAGTCTGTAAGATTAGAAATGAACATGCTGAAATGTGAACTCTAAATGGTGGGCTGATCCTCATTATTTAAAGCTGTCATCAGGAGGAGCGCCATACCCTACTGAAATTACACAAGGAGCCTTTGCTGGGAGCAGAATTGAGAGCTGGATGGATTCTAGGAATGTTCACAGGATGTGTCTTCAAGTTAAATTAGAAGACAAGAATGAAAAAGCAGTGCCCACAGCTCTTGTCTAGATGCGGCTTTTCGAGATTTGTTGCTTTGACTGAACCGAGCTGTCACTCAATTTGTTGGTCCACTCACAATCAGCTTTACTAACTTTCCCACAACCTACTGGGTTATTTAAATAAAGATGGTGCTGTTTGTATACCCCACGACCTTTGGGACACTCCAGTGGGATTTAACTTTAGTATGTTTTGTATCCAATTTAAAGCCCTAGAAATATCTAATTTCTAGTACTGGTGGACCTAAAAGCAGTCATAGGCTCACACAGGAGCCCTCTGAGAATGACTTTGATTACTCTGGATTTTCTCAGGTCCCAATCGGAGTATACTTGCTGACAGCTTTTTCTCTATTAAATATTGTGAAACATACATACAAAATGTCTATTTAAACTTAGCGGCTTCAACCCAGCTTAAGAAATAGAATACTATCTGTGACAGATTATACTTTCCAAAAGTGACAGCAAAAAATTCCTGGTCCCCCACATGCTTCCAGAATTTGCTAACATCTATAAGATACAGTATCTATAGAAGATCAACAAGCACAGAAGCAGTATCTATAAGATTTATGGGAAGGTCCACCAGATCTAAGTCTCCTCAAATCTAATTTTTTTCTAACCGCATTTCCCTCAGCAGCGTAAGGCAAAGTGCCTTAAATAAATATCCACACAATGGAGATAATTCATGGCGCTTTTATTTGGGACACTATTTAGGCAAGGGAAAACTACCCTAAAAGAAGTGAACTTCTGACTATAAGACCGCTATCATCTTTCTTCATTCAAAAAAAAAAACACTTGGGAGAGAATAAATGAAGCTCAGTCATAAAGTCAAAGACTTGACTAGGTAGCCTATGAATGATGGTGATAAGAAACTTCTCACTTGAAATGTCAAACTAACAGAAGAAATTGTCACTTGAATAAAAGAAAAACTGTGTTTCATGTTTCATTCTAGATCTCTAAAGCACTAACCCAATGACAGAAATATTTAGAAATATTTGGAGATTTTTTATTAATTGTGATGACTATTTTTTCTATTAGAAAAATCTGCGCTCATTAGGTTTTGTTTCAGTTTGGATTTCTTTTGTTTTTTCTTTGGATTTTGGTTTTTGTTTTTGGAAAACTGTTTCTTGTCTGTGCCCTTGGCCTTTTCTTCTTTAGAGAAACTATAATCACTTCGTTATGCCTTCCCCCAAAGGCTGCCATTTCATTAAAGTCACTGCAGATTTCAAAAGGATGCACTTATGTGTTTCATTAACAGCTGCAGGTTTGTTCCTCTCTAGGAGACTTTGAAGATGCAGAACCGGACGACTACTCATTCTCCTGCTACAGTCAGTTGGAAGTGAATGGATCCCAGCACTTGATAAACTGTGCTTTTGATGACCCGGATGTCAAGAGCACCAATCTGGAATTTGAAATATGGTGAGGAAAGATGGCTTCAGTGGGTGCTTAGAAATCCATTGTCTCCCTTTCTGTGTGCTGTGTCGCCACAGTGGCAAAGGAAGGAGTGTGGGGGCTAACTATCAAATATTACAATCGAATGAATTCCAAAAACTTTCTGGAACTCCTTGTGCTTCACTGAAAGACTCCTGCAAAGCAACTCTTATGGGTTCGTCTTTCAGGTCCTGCTGCTGCAGCCAAATGATGGCATGGATCTGGGAGAGGCCACATCCCTCCTGACTTCATAGCAGAACTTAACTCCTACTTCTCCTAGGACGCTCCTCCTAAAAACTCTCTTTGCCTAACATGACATGATCTCATGTCTTCAAGTTATACTCTGGAACAGAGTTGCCTGGTGTTTAATCCCAATACCAGCACTCACTAGCTTTTTAACCTAGAGCTACTTGTGTAACTTATCTATGCTGCAGTTTCTTCACCTGTTAATGAGATATACTACCTGAGAGGGGGGATTGTGATGACTAAATAATTTAATGCTTTAATAATTTAATTAACAGACACATCCGATACGTAACAAGTAATGAAAAAGAGCCATTAAGTCAAAAATCTATGAATATAGATCTAACTTCCACCTTCTTGGCACAGTTTGACTTTAGATACCTTCAATTTTCCAAATAAATTGGCAGGAATAAATTGGCTCCTGGTTTCATGAGGCTTCAGAGAAAAGGCAAACAAAAAGAGAAAGTCTCTGTTTTGAAAGCTTGGTAAAGGGCTCAGAGAGCTTTATCTTCTCCCTCCTCCACAAATCATCTCTTTTTGCTGAGGGTTACTATCTCTGGTGATTTTTTTAAAAATACTCTAACATGAAATTCTTACTTGTGACTATTTCCAAATGTCTAACGGATGACCTGATTTTAGTTAGTTTCCTCATAAGGAAAGTGAGTCAAGACCCACCAGTAGTAAAAGAGGCTTCTTAAATTCCGTAGACACTCAGCCAACCCACCATGATCTAGAGTCTAGATAAGCCCCGAATTCCATGTCGTACATTAATTTACAAGAACTTCCTACATCTGTTCCTGCAGTGATTCCTGCTGCAGTCACTGGGTAAACATGGTCTTGGACTTGAATTTCACAGTGTGTTCTCCATCAGCCTCTGTCAGTTCACATCTATAATACACTTTCTAGGAATCAAATATGTCAAGAGAACAGGAACCTACCATGTCTAGACTGTACGCTGCAATTAGACTGCACTAAAACAGCCAAACAACTCAAACAATGCGGTCATTTTATAGGCAAAACCCCTTCCAACACAGAGGTTTGACTTTGGGTTCTTCAACAGCTGGCTAGTGGGCAGCAGTCATCGCTGTGGTTTTTCTTGGGGAGGCCGAGGCTGACCTTTCTGTCTACTTTCACTTACCTGCCACTTCCTTGCCCACTTGTACAAACTTGCCCACTTCCTTTAACAAGTCTCTTGATATTTCCTTCCATGTTTTAATCTATCCATAGCCTTCATTTGGGTTTTCCAATTGGATTCAGATATCTCCATTGGAAAGGAATTGTCTTAAGACATGTTTTCAGTGTGAAACAATAAATAGGAACTCCTTAGTAGGTTGTGATGCTTCTGGAGAGTAGCCGTTGCATAAAGGTACCTAAACTTTGAGGGCTGTTTGGAGGAACTTCTAGGTTCAGAGCAGACAACGTATCTCAAATTAAACCCACTTAAACAGAGTGCTATATTTGCTGGTTAGGTTGGGTTTCTTTTCCACAATGAAAATATTCAGGTTGAGTTTATTTCCACATTCTTGGGGGCACCATAGTTATTTCCATGTACCGCCTACAGACACCACTTCAAATATGTCATTTTTTTGTTTTCACCAATTACTACCAACACCACAGGCTGCACCTTGCGAAATCTAACTCATGCTCTAGACTTTGCTAGCAGTAGCTGTCAAGTGTTGTTGTTAATGTAGTTCTTTTACAGTAAACCACGCTAACTTTCAAAGTTGTTCCGTGTTTTTCGGATAGATTCTGTCTTTCGGGGCCAAATGAGGAATAAAAGCTATAGTGGTTTTCTTTTTTATTTTGGTTTGGTTTTTATTATTTCCATTTAAGTATCTGTTTCACCATCACACTAAATTATACAAGATTGCAGGACATTGAGGAAGGTGAAGGTGGGATAAGAAATCAAGTGCTATGGTTCCCGGCAATCTTTCCCTATTTTCAGAATGAGGGCGTGTGTGTGAGTGGCTTAGGGTTGATGTCCCCAGGGAAGGTCTCACAGTGTCAGATTTGTTAGCTATTCCTCCGCTCAAATGCCCTAGAATGACTCTATCCAACAGAAATACAATGTGATCCACAAATGCGTGAACTAGATAGCAATTCTAAATTTTCTAGTAGCCACAGTTAGAAAAGAAACAAAATAGGTAAAATTAATTTTAATAATTTTATTGAAACCTATTTTATTTAACCTAAATTTTATTTAATGTTTTATTTAACCTAATATATCCAAAATAGCATCATTTCAACACGTAATCCCTATAAACAAAAAGTATTGATGAGATATTTTACCTTCTTCCTTGCATACTAAATCTTCAAAATTGGGTGTGTATTTCACATTAAGAGCACATCTCAGTTTGGACTAGCCATATTTCCAGTGTTCAGTAACCACATGGGATAGGGGCTGTGTTAGACCATGTAGTCTTACAACATTCCTAACTCTAGCAATACATAGTTAGCAACCAAGTAAATTGTTTTAATTTAATTAAGTGAATTGAAATGAATTGAATTGAATTGATTTGAACTACTCATGGGGGAACCCTAATTTTCCCCCAATCACCTGAAGCCAGAGTTAGTGGTACAATGCAAGGTTATGGATTGTAGGCCATAGTTTTATCTTAGTCTCCTTGCGTGGCGTACCTTCCCCCCATCTTCCCTACTGCACACACATCTACAGGAGCTCCTGGAGTTCAGAGTCCTTAAAAGGATGCCCAGGCTCATAGATTAGCCATATGGTGATCATTTTTTGTTGCTCATTAATCTCATTCCCCTCAAATTGGAAATGAACTGAGAATACCATTTTAGAGTCTTCCTAAACTTCCAGCCGTACCAGGAATTTACTATATGTTAAGGATCTATAGCTGAATATTCCACACATACTTTACTTATAAATATATTCTAAACTCAGTGATTGAACTAAAAAGCCATTAGCCACTCACACGTTTACCTGAAATTTAGAAATGGGATCCTACTCCAAGTCTCCCTCTTTTTTACATTATTCATCAAATCATGACTGTGTTGCCATCTTCAAAATTTTCCATCTGATACTGCTCCCAAGTTTGCTCCCCGTTATCCATCTAGCTTACCTTAAATACTGGCTTTCAACTTTTTCTTGACTTGAAGTGGGAAAACCCATCTAGCCCAAAAAGGAACACATTCTCTAAAAACTACACACACACACACACACACACACACACACACACACACACACACACAGCCAGAACAACCACATAGCCCTAAAAGATGTTACGAAAAAGCAGTATTTTGGGGGGGAGGATACTTTTAAGGAATGTCACACAAATAACAAACATATTCAGCCAATTAGTAAACTTAAACGGAATTTAATCAGTCACTCAAAGACCACAGCAAGCCAAAGGTGAAATTCTACATCTACACTTGAGGTATTCTCATATTTTAACTGCATGCCCATTTCACCTCAAGCCACACAGACGTGTTCTTTCTGTTCAGAGTCCAGGAATGATCATGCAAAGGGCTCACTTGGGCACATGCAGAGAAAAGTGCACGCACATCCAATTCACCAAAGAAAACCAATGCACATTCTGTGTTGTAGGTAGTAAAGGATTTTTCTATTACACAGAGGCTCTTTTTTCTGCTATTATAGCTTTGTAGTACGTTGGAAATCAAGTGTACTGAATTTTTCATATTTGTTCTGCTTTTTCAGTGTTGCTTTGTCTATTCTTTGTATTTCCACATAAATTTTAGAATCAGTTTGTCAACTTTTTAAAAATCCTGCAGAGATTTTGATTAATATTATATATACCAGTTTGGGGAAATTTTCCATCTTTTTACTGCTAAATTTGTTCATCCATGAATGTAGCTCTTCATTTATTTAGATCCCTTTTCATAGCTTTCAGGAATGTTTTGAAATCTCCATTGCAAAGGGCTTAAACATCTTTTATTAATTTTATTTCTAGGCATTTTGTGTTTTTATTGCTATCAGAAATGATGCTGTTCATTTAAAAATCAGTTTTCTAATTGTTTGACACTAACCTATAGAAATATAATTGACTTTTGTACAACGACCTGAATTCACCCTAGTGAATTCATCAATTTAGTGATGAGTTCCTATAATTGTATTGGAGAATCTTTATTATTTTTCATATGAACAAACATTGTCTGCAAATAAAGGAGTCTTTTTTTTTCTTCCTTTCCAATCTAGGTGACTTTTATTGGTTCTGTTGTCTAGCACTGGCTGGGCATACTGTTGAAAATTAATGGTGAAAGTGGGTATCCCTGTCTTATCCTTATCTTAGGGAAAATATTCACAATTTCACCATTAAGAATATTAACTATAGACTTTTTGTAAATGTCTTTTATCAGGTTGAAGAAGTGTCCTCCTATTAATTGTCTACCGAGAGTTTTTATCATAAATGGATGATGAATTTCATCAAATGCTTTATCTGCATCACTTGAGATGATCAAATTATGTACTTTATTCTGTTAATGTGAATTATATTGATCGACCTTTATTGAACCTATCTTGATATTCTGGGGTACATCCTACGTTTCACTATGTATTAGCATCAATGTGTTAATATTTTCTTGAGGAACTTTGCATATGTGTTCTTCAGGGACATTTATCTGTAAATTTCTTTTCTGTAATGTTGTTTTTTTTTGCCAGCTTTTGGTACCAGGGTTGAGCTAACTTCATAAAATAAGTTAAGAAGGGTCCATTTCTCCTCTGTTTTCTGGAAGAACTTGTGTGGGATTGGCACTATTTCTTATATATTTGACAGAGTTTACCAGCATATAACCATCTGTTGGTAGAGTTTTTTGGGTTTTTTTGTAGGAGAGTTTATTAACAATAAATTTAATTTCTTTGAAATAAATGGAGCAATTGAAATATTCAATTCTTTCCTTATTTTCACTTTTGGGCACTCTTTTTAGTAATTGCTGTAAAGACTACAATATTCAACCTTATCACAGTTTATTTAGATTTAATATGGTACTATTTGATGTAAAGTATAAGAAATTTGCAACAATATAGTTCCAATTATCATATCCTATCCTTTGCACAACTGTTGTCATATGTTTACATCTACATACCTTATAAATGTCACAATAATGTTATAATATTTGTTTTTTAAAATCTGTTGATGAGTTAAAAGTGGAGCACAGTAAAAATTACTGTGGCCCTAAATTATCCATTAAATATATATGGTTTTATGTATATCATCTTTTAGACTATTTTATCATTTCCTTTAACCCTTTTTTGGCCATTTTTTTTACAGGCTTTGTTACTTCAATTTATTCCTATAAGACATCAAAAAACACAATTCCCTTCGACTTAAACAAAGCATTTGTTTTTCAGTGATCAATTATTAAAAAATAAGAATTTTCCATTATTTTCATGAACATGCTTTGACTACATAAGGTTCAGTTGCATCTAATGCCTGAGTAAATCATCAGATAATAAAGGCAGCAAAAAGCTACATTATTTTCATTCTTTCTCTCTCTTCAACACGCATCTAACCACTCACACACCTGTGAACAGAGTTGAAGCCAAACAACTGAAATGGACGTGTGATGCCATTCCACTCTATACAGAAACTCCTACTTGAATTAAGCAGATCCCCTTTTTGTTTCTATAGTGAGTCCCTGACAGTCAACAGTTGCCTGAATTTTAATAAACTGCAAGAGAGGTATCTCCTCAAGACAGACAAATTCTTACTGATTGGAGAAAGCAAAATATGTGTGAAACTTAGAGGAAAGATCGTAACTTGCAGAAAAATCAAGATAATGAAAATAGGTAAGAACAATATGGGGGTATGGTTGTCATTTTTCAGATCTCTAAAGACATTGATGTTCTCTGGATTTTCTGGATTTTAAAAGTAGACAAATGGTGAAAGCTATTTGCAATAGAGAATAGGAAATTCTCTCATATAAATAATTTTTTAAAGAAAGTTTTGAAGCTTATGCTATTAACTCTTACTGTGAGGGAATTCTGAGGATCTTCAAACTCAACTATGAATGACACTGATTGGCACCTACAGACTGCAAGGAGAGGTCATCTATATACGAAGTGTCTAACTAGAGCTGGGCCTCCTGTCAGCCACGCATATATGACCTTTCTTTCCTTTCCTTTCCTTCCTCCTTACTTTCTACTGAATTTCATGCAGTCTTCTCCCCTTACACGTACCATATTCTGAGTGTGTGTAGCTAAATAATCAACTTATTTTAAAAAGTAAATATGCCTTTCCAGAAAGAGATTGAAGACATTGGCTCACATGATTGTGGGAGCTGGCAAGTCTGAAATTTGTAAGGCAAGCCAGAAGGCTAAAAATTCAGGTCAGAGTAGATATTGTAGTCTTGCGTCCAAATTCCACAGGGTGAGCTAAGCAGTCTGGAAACTCAGCCAGGGTTTCTATGTTGCATTGTGGAGACAGGCTTGCTTCTTCTTCAGGGAATCTCAGTCTTTGTTTTTAAGGCCTTTGTGTGATTGAATGAAGCCTACCATGTTATAAAGGGTAAACTTGTCTTACTCAAAGTCTACTGCTTTAAACCTTAGCTGTGTCTTTAAACAACATAACCTTTAGACTAGTGTTTGATCAAACAACTGGGCACCATGTTGACACATGAAGTGACCATCACACCTTTCTAAAAGACCTATTATTGAGGATTGATGCCAAATCTGACTTGGCCTAGGATAAGCACATTATACTTTGCCCAAAAAATGATAATTATATATCAAATAAGATATAATTTGAATTGTTGAGCTCATCTTCATGTTTTCTTTGGCTGTGCATAATATCCATATACATAATAATACGAATCAGTAAATCCATTCAATTATCTGGTTATAAGTCAATATTAATTACCAATATACTATTTGGTTACCAGGCAAGTAAATCAAAACAATCAGAAAGGTTGGGAATATAAACACAAATATTTCTTCTGTTACTTACAGATTTATGACCCTGAGGGGAATAAGGTTCTTTTTCAAAATCTCAGAGATACCCTAGCATAAGAGAAGGTCTAAGGCAATTATGATATACCACTACAATAGAATACTAATTACTTGTATGCATTCTATCTATGGAGATTTACAGGTGAAATAATATAAGTATGAAAAGCTATTTAAAGTGACTGAAAAGATGAATTCCTTTGCTGGTTTTAAATGCTATTGTTCTGTCTCTCCCTATTCTCAACAACCCCCTTCACCCTCCAAAAATAAAATTAAATATAAGAGAGCAATATTCATTAGAGACAACAAAGAGAAACTTGGAATCTAGTCTCAGCTTTGTTTCACTAAGATCGTAAAATAAAGAGTAAAAGCAAAACTTCCATACGTGAACAATTATCTTGTAAAAAAGCAGTGGTAGTGGGAAAGAGACATAGACACCACCAGTGTGAGTGTTGTCTAGGTGGGGATGACAACCACAAGGTATCTCTGAGTTTACAACACAAGCAAGCTAGGTTTTGATCATTTGAAGACTAGACTGCTATGGATGGTTGTTCAGTTCGTGCACTGCACAAGAGCACTATATCTAAAGGGTCACTATTTACACTGCAAATATATATTCGTTCTCTGAGAACAGGCAGAGAGGGTAGAGATTTTCAGTCCTCTGACAGAGTCCTGGAGCATCAGAAGAGAGCCCCTTCTATAGAAACCCATACCAGTACACAGAAACCCACACCAGTGTGCATGCATTCCAGAGAGTGAAACTGTGAACCCTCATGGCATACCCATAGGCTGCAGGTGACACCCTGACCCCCAAATCTCACATGCCCAGGGCTTTTAGCAGTCACATTTAGTACCACCCAGCATATTGCAAACCTTACATGTCTCATCAGAGGGACGATGGGGAAAGGCAGGGTATACACACTGCTGGCAACATGGGCCCTTGGGAAAGGGGTGGTGTCAGCACCTTGGGGCTTTGGAACGCAACCCTGAGCAAGCAGGATAAAAGGTGCTAGAGGTGTGTCTCAGAGTAGCGTTTTCTTGTTCTTAATGTGACACGTTATTCATGGAACTATTATTGAATTGAATTTAAACTGGATGCTCCTGATTGAACCTTGGAGCCAGAGCTCCCCTATAATCACCTGCTCCCTCATTTACTTCCCCTTCTTTAGGTGTGGACCCCTAACAAAGTTAGAGGGGCAGCATCCTGCCTTCCCACTTTTCTTGGCAGGTTAAATTTACATAATTGTTTGGATTGTGCAAGAATAAATTAACTTTCTAAAATGTTGCTCGAGGAATGAGCACCTTTTTTGAACGTGTTCAAAGACACCATTTGGGTTAGAGGCAGACATGTGGGGAGAGGGCCTGGACAAGCCAGTGGGAAATAATGGAATCCAGAAACAAAAGCTAAATGAAGAAGAATGGGCATCAGAATCAGACAATTGAGTTTAAATCCGCATACCATCCTACAGGGGCCTGAACTAAAGGGAATCAACCTCTCTGAGACTCAGTTTCCTCATCAGCATAGTGGAGATGAGTTATTGTTGATGGAACATGGCATAAGTAGCACTTGGCACATAGTAGGTACATAATCAATCTTAGCCTGTTCTTCCCTTAATTCTTCTTTTAACGAGAGTCCTTGGCGGATGGGGATGGGAAAAGGAAATCAAGTGTCAGAGGTTTTGTTGAGAATGTGACTCTTAATTATTTCTTTGAATGAAGGGTAGGAACTGCCTTGGCAGGTATAAAAAGGTTGACAGTGTTCTCTGTTGGTCTGTTTCTGTACACCTACCCCCTTTCCTCCTGTTTCCTTTTAAAGCATCTTCCCGTTTCATAGTGTATATAAGGGTAAAACAGGATCAACTTCCCCATTCACAAGACATCCAAGGGTAAAGAAGGAGCCACTTCCTCTTTTTTACAGTACCTCTGAAGCAATGCAGGAGAAACTCAGGCAGACACCACTATGAGAAACTGATGACAATAAGTGGGCCAAACTCCACCATGCGGGTTCATTTTACTGGGTCAGCAAATTGGTCTTAAAGCCAAGCTCACATTGCCTAGAATCCAGCTCAGTCTACTGAGTAAAAGTTTGATGAACACACACTCTCTCATTAACAACAGGTATAGGTTAGATTTTAACTTATGTGTTCCCTCATCTCTATTTGAGATCAGCCATGCAGAAAAGTGGCTGTCCCATCCCCAGATAACTAACCTCCCAGGCTTAGGTGAAAGATCAGCTAAGGGGTCAGGACAGGGAAGCCCCCGATCAATGGTGGGGAGACCTGACACACATGCTCTTCTAGGAATTCAATACCCTTCTCAGGTTTGTTCTGCCTGAAATAATACCTGTCTTCCTCCAACAGCATTTCATATTAAGTTCACGTGATCCTAACAGCAACTCTGTGAGGCAGGCAGGCAGAAGGAAGAGACCAGAGAAAAGTTTAGAACTAATGCAAACAAGATTGAAGGGGAGGCAGCCTGAGGTCCCATCGGAAGTTCCTAGCCAGAGCCAGGGTGCATACCCTCAACTTCTATGTAGCTGAAATGAGGTGCAAGGCTCCCAGCTTATCACAGCCGATCTTATTGGAATAATGAAGACTCGAAGTTTAAATACTCATGCTTTGGGGTTAGTTAATAATAAGTGTTCAAAAGGCAAAGAGAATGTGTTTTAGTCTAAAATTAACACTAGCTGCTGTAACAAATAAGCCCTAAAAAGTATGACATCTCAAACACCCTAAGTTTATTTCTTGTTCACATTTCTTTCTAACCTGTGAATTGCAGTCCTCCAAGCAATATTCAAGGCTTCTTCATCCTGTGGCTCCACTGTCTTAAATATCTGACTCGGAGTGGTGAAAGGGGAACAGGCATAGCGGGACACATGTGGGGTTTCTGGGCCAGGATAGGAGGTGGTACACATCATATTGCTCACTGGGCCACACCCAACTGCAAGGGATGCTGGGAAATGTAGTCAGGCTTTGAACAAGGAAGAACAAATGGTTTTCTGAACACAACTGTCATTTTCAGGATAGACGAAATTTAAAAATTATAATTATTTCTTTGACTGCCCTGTAAACTGAACTCATTTCTTTTTCCTTTCCAGTTAAACCTGAGGCTCCTTTTGACCTAAAAGTCATCTATCGCAAGGAAGCAAATGACTTTGTGGTGACATTTAATACATCACACTTACAAAAGAAGTATGTAAAAAAATTAATACATGAGGTAGCCTACCGCCAGGAAAAAATTGAAAATGATTGGACGGTATGTAGATCAACTACATTTATGGATTATGAAATTTATAAAGATGTATATATAAATGTACTTAATAAATTATACATGTAGATTAAAATATATAAATGTGTAAAACTATAAAATAGAAACTTCTTAATATTACATATTTTATTGCCCCAGAGGTACATTTACCTGTGGAGGTCCCCTAACAATTTTATGTTTAAAATGTATCTTTAACTGAAAGACGCTTCTAAGGGTATAAGCTTCAAATCCCACAAAACCTGGATCTTCTCTGGCCCTTCCTGTTCTAGCTCTGATTTTTTTTTTTCTTGTTCTATTTTTTGTCCTTGTAATGTTTCTAAATTAGGTTGATGGGTTAACAATCTAAGTCAAGACCAAATCCATCCTCTTTATTTGGGGGCCTTAAAAAGTAACACATTTAACACAACTCTCACAGGCAGCTCAGGCAAAAATGTCACCACGCCAGAGGCGCAACTGGTTTATGGAAGTTGCGAAGGTAGCATAAAGGAGTAAAAGAGGAGAGGAGCAGGAGCATTTTGCTTCTTTTTTTTTTAAAAAAAAAAAAGTATGAGTCCTTAGGTCTTGAATAACCACTAAATTTTCACACTTCATAATTTGGAGGGTTATTTAGACTTCAGGATTCGCTGCAGTTTGAATGGTCTGGCTGCCCCTGCAATCTGTTTGGCGGAGGAGGTGGGGAAAAGGTAGAATACTACATTTCTTACATTCTTACAAAGGTTCTCAGGTCCCTTTGAAACCACTGGCTTACGTTCTGTCCTTTTTGCACCACACGGAGAGAAAACAGATGAAGATTTCTCTTTCTCAAGGTGAACAGAGTGCCTGCTTGCCCACACTGTTCTCCTTTCTAATATAAGGATCAATCTTGTTTGCAGTATGCTGCTTTATGCTACTTACAGAAGCGTAATGCCTGCCCCGGGCCACCTTCTATCACCCCCTACACACACACACACACACACACACACACATACACACACACACACAACCTGGACCACCTTGATCCTGCCCTCTTCTATTCTTTATCTGAAAATTGCACCAATAGAAAATAAACTACAGAGGGAGAAGGAAGGATTTTGTTTTTTTTAAATGGTGCCAAAACAATCAGTTAACTGTTTGGGGGAAAATTAAGTTAAATGCCTAAACCCCTCCATTTAACAACAAAAGCACAAAAAAAGATAATTTAAGGGAATTATGTAAAAGTAAAACTTTAACTAAGCTAGAAAATAAATAGGTGGATGTTTATATAATCTTGACATGAAGAAGAATATTCTAAACATAAAATCAGTAAAAGAAAGCAAAAGATTGATAGAGACGACTACATAAAAATAAAGGTTTATAAATGTTAGTACACACAATAATCAACGTTGTAAGGCAAATAAAATATTAGGATTATGTTGCCACCCTTACAACTGACAGATAGTTGATCTCTTTAATACATAAGGAAGTCTTAAAGTCATCAGGAAAAAGACCAATATAACAATAGAAAAATTAGCAAGAAACTTGGAAATATTTCACAAAATAAGAAATATATAAATTCAATAAACATGAAAACTAATAATCAAATGAATATAAATGTAAATAACAATGGGACATACTTTTGACCCCCCCAAAAATCTATAGAACTCTTGTTTTCTTAAGGATAATACACAGTGTTGGTGAGACCGCTGCCTCTATATTGCTATTCACAATGTAGAATGGTATCTTTCTGGAGGGAAATTATTTTTTTGCTCACTAGTCTCACCATTTCCTTTTATCTCCCCTTGGGAGGTGAAAGGACAGAGAAAGGAAGAGACTGAAGTGTGGAAAGGAAGGTGGGAGGCTGGGAGTGACATATATCCTCCCAAAATGGGAGGGCCCAAGTCACCTGAAGAGACCCATTGTACCACTGCCCTCCTACACCATTTATATTAGGTGGGTGCAAAAGTAATTGTGGTTTAAAAGGTTAAAAATAAATGCAAAAACTGCAATTACTTTTGCACCAACCTAATAACATCATTTATGAGCTCAAAGTCTCTGCCCCAAATTCTGCCGCTGACCCCTCCACATGTCAGGGTTCCTCCACATGTATGACAGAAATTTGAGAGAATATCCACAAGACTAAAGATACTTGACCTGAATGAATTGAGAGATCTGGGTAGCACCTTTTCCATCCTACAAATATGGCGGCACTTTTTGTTCTTTAGCATGTGAATTTATCCAGTACAAAGCTGACACTCCTACAGAAAAAGCTACAAGCTGATGCAATGTATGAGATTAAAGTCCGATCCATCCCTCTGGCCGACTATTTTCAAGGCTTCTGGAGTGAATGGAGTCCAAGTTTCCACTTCAAAACTCCAGAGAACAAAGGTGAGAAATAACTGGGGTCTCTGTTCCCCACATCGTACTTTGCAGGTCAAAATGTGTGAGTGACACACAATGTGATGTATAGATGACGTAGTGCAGAATTGTACACCTGAAACCTGTGTGACTTTACTAACCATTGTCACCCCAATAAACTCTAATTTAAAAAAAAAATGTGTGAGTGTGAGTGAGAGTGAAAGAGATATCTCCCTTGAAGGCATTCTTACATTTTCTTTGGAGAAGACCTGTCATCTTTTCCCTTTCTGTGAAGAACAAGGAAGTAGTGGAAGTAGGGCCTTTAATTTCTGATCTTTGGTAGCTGCCTGGACGTCACAGCCCTAGATGCTCCTGGGAGCTGCTAATAATTCTGAACCAAATCCCCACCCACTACCTCCAGTTTACCAGTTTAGACTGGGATCCCAGTGGCTGGTGTCTATAAGGGCCGTCTAGGGAATACCTGTATTGGTGGCAGATTGGCAGATTGCTGTGGCTCTCTCAGGCCTCCTTTTCCAGAATAATGAAGATATCCAGGGGCCTAGGAAGTGATAATGGCCAGAAAAGTCAAAGGACGCGGCTCAAGCAGGCCTCTGGGGACTCAACACACTGTGCATATACATTCCCTCTGAGGGATGAGGGGAACTGTTCTCCCATATCCTAGAAATGGCTGAAACTGCAGGGTAGAGTATCTATCTCATTATTCTTTGCTCGACTTCTTTCTCCTGGTAATGGGAGTCAGGGAGGGAGTGCTGTATCTTTAATGGTAGGTCAATTTTACATGTCAAGTGACAAACATTCTAGATCCAGTCACCTAAGTCAGTGCAATTTACTAAAGCCAAAATTCCCCCATAAAGCTATTACATCATACTGTTCACTGAAGAGCAACTTTCAAGAAATAATATTAATAAATGGACTCGAGGTACTAAATAAACTCAAAGCATCTTGAAGTCTCCCCTGCTTCATGCTTAATGATTGTTAACCTAGAATTGTCCTTGTATTTCAGGGGAGACGGATCCTGTTTTACTAATTGTCAGCATGCTGAGTTTCTTCTGTGTGGCTCTGATGTTCATTTTGGCCTGTGTGTTATGGAAAAAAAGGTGAATTTCTTTAATCAGAGGGTGGTTATGCAGGAACCCAGACAGTCAGAACTCTAACCCTATTTATTGATGAGAAAACTACAAAGGCATTTCAGGAATTATGTGCCCAACATCTCTTTTCATCCTCAGGCATGGGTGACTTTCCATAATTAATTTCCTAAGGGCTGAAAATATATAAACTGGATATAGGGCAAACTCTCCTCCCAAACTTTTCCTCCTAAAGGAGTAGGAGCCGTGCCTCCAGAATGCATGCGCAACTAGAGGCACCCATGAAAAAATGCAGAATATGTTTGAAGTCTTGACTTTTAGTACATGCATTCTTGGCATTTTTGCATTTTACCTCATGATAGGGCCATGATTATTTCATCATAAAAAAATGATGTTTTAGATACATATCAGTCAAGTTATTAATGTGCTGGAAAGATGCCCTCAGCATGGGGCCACGTATCCCAAGAATTGCAAGGATTCCAGTTTGAAAAGCACCCCCTTAAAGCAATGTCTCTGGGTAACTTAGAAAATGTTCCTCACTTCTACCAAAATAAGAGATAAGGGTTTGCTGCCAGTAAAGACAAGGAATAAGATGACAGCAGCTATATAGTAGAGGAGCAGGGCAAATTTTAGTTTCATAATTACACCAAACCACTTCATTGCTGAGGCTCATGGTTCCCTCTCTCCAGGGCTCTGTCTCAGAGGTATATCATTGTTATGTCTTGTTCACAGAGTAGATCACTGAAAACAATCTCTGGTCCAGCTGCTCCATTGGTAGGACACTGAGGATCAGAGAAAAGAAGGCACTTACCCAAGGTGACCCACCTAGCTGTGGCAGAGCCCAGACTAGAAATGCACTCTTCTGATTACTGGATCAGAATAAATGGAAAGATCAATTGTGCCTGCTCTCTCTGCCATGCATCTGATCTATCAATGTCTTCTTATTTCAGAATTAAGCCTATCATATGGCCCAGTCTCCCTGATCATAAGAAGACTCTGGAGCAACTGTGCAAGAAACCAAAAAAGGTGAGTGCTTCTGATGCTTTTCTATCACTATGTCGGAGGCACCAAGAATGATACAGAAGGATAAGGAATAGCTGAACCTCAAGTTGTGGTCTTTTGTTCATCCCCAAACCAGAATCCCTTGTAAGATCCTAGCTGCAACTTCTGGAGGTAAGAAACTAAACTGAGATACACGTCCCAGGCCTCTCCAGGGTGCAGGGCACAGCCAGGGGTTGCTTCCGACACTGAGGTGTCACAGAAGGTCCAAAAGCAGTCAGCCAGAACATGTGGGTTAATCTCCAACATTCCCAAGTAAACCCAGTTCTTTAGAAATTTTCCTGAACAGATCATTTGGTGCTGTGTCTCTCCAGTGTGCTCTTAATGCCTGTTCTCTTTTTTGGTGCAGAATTTGTATGCGAGTTTCAATCCTGAAAGTTTCCTTGACTGCCAGATTCATAAGGTGGATGGCATTCAAGCTAGAGATGAAGTGGAAGGTTTCCTGCAAGACACATTTTCTCCACAACTAGAAGAATCTGAGAAGCAGAGGCCTGGAGGGAGTGTGCAGGGTCCCACCTGGCCACCCAAGCATGCAGTCATCACCCCAAAACCTTTCAGAGGAGATGCACCCCTCGGATGCCTGGCTAGGAATGTCAGCGCATGTGATGCCCCTGAGCTCTCCTTCTCCAGGTCCCCAGACTGCAGGGCAGGTGGTAAGAATGAGCCTCATGAGGACCAGGGCCTGCTGGTTGGCCCTGGAACTACAAATGGCACCCTGTCCCCTCCATTTCCTTTCCAATCAGAAATCCTGACGTTGAACCCAGCTACCCAGGGACAGCCCCTCCTCACTTCCTTGGGACCAAGTCAAGAAGAAGCATATGTCACCATGTCCAGCTTCTACCAAAACCAGTGAATTGTAAGAACCCCAGGACTGGAATCACTGTGGTCGGCAGAGATGACTGAGCTCCTACCCTCCCTCACTTCACCAAGAAGACCAAATTCATGCAACCCTCTGCGCAACCTCAGGATTCTAAAACATCGCTTTGCCCACCCCACGCCACCCCACTCCCACTTCAGTAGCATTCAGATAAGGCAAGAGCATTCTGCCCAGGCAACCCAAATGATTCAATTATTTCAGAAAGTACAAAAGGCAGGAAAGAGTGAAAGAAAGGATGGAGGAAAGGAAGGAGATGGAGGGGCCAGGAAGGCAGGAAGGGAGAAAGGAATGAAAGAAGGAAAGGGGGACAGGAGCGAGCATGCCTAATATTAGGACAAACTGTTAATATATCTCCAATGCTTGCTAATGCACATGTTGTCTCACAGTGTCCGCACAATCATCCCAGGAGGTGGGGGATGATTGTTATTATTATTAATAATACAATTATTATTAGTAGTAATAATAATATAATTATTATTATTATTCTCTTTGGCTTAGATGATGAAACTGAGGCTTGAAGTAACTTGTCCATGTTTCCCACTCAGCAAAGGCTGGAACCAAGATCTGATGCCCGAGCGTCTAACTGCAGTCTCCCCGAAGCCATGTGCCTTCCTCTTAACGAGGGACTGCCCCATTCTCGAGTACCAAGCCTCACTGTTAACAGGCTGACTGTATAATTCATGTCCACACTGGGTCACTTTTGAAAGTGAAAGGAGAAGGTATAAATAATCACCCCAGGACAAGACGCATAAACTGGGAGTGTCCCAGACAAATGGGACACCAGTTAGTACGGTCACCTGAACTAAAAAAGCTGTGGGGGAGAAATGGTCTCACGCTGTGTGGTACCATGGCCAGCCATGTCCATGAAAAATGAAGACAACAAAATGCCACAAAGCCCATTTCATTTCATTTTTCTGAAACAGTGCTCGAGGGGAGGATAAAGCAGAAACCCAGAATGTCTCCTGTTGGTTGTCCGAGCACAAGCCCCTGCTACCGCCACCCAGCTGCATCCATGGATAGAAGAAGAACCCACTGGATAGTGGTGCATGCGAGCAATGAGCCGGACGATAACCCTGCTATGTGTGTAGAGACTGCTCCAACCCAAACGCATCACAAACCATCGCAAGTTCTACAGACGTTGCCACAAACATCAGGGGGATGAAGTTATAGTGAGTGAGTGAACCGACTGACTGTGGCCACATTCTTGAAGATATAGAGAGACATAATATGAACATTCCACATGTGTCCTCTTGCCTTTCTTGGTCTAGATGAGACCAAGTCAAGGCAGGTGAACGGCCTCCGCTTGGGGGAGTACAGCTGGCCCCTCTCCCACCGGTGCCCAGACCCCAGGTATGTGCAGAGCCAGGCAGGACAGAGGCAGTCCGGGAAGTAAAGAAGCACATAGGGCCTGGGGTTTGTTTGGGCTTTGTTGTCGTTGTTGTTTATATTTGGCTTTTTTTTCTGTTTTTAGTTTGTTTGGGGAAGAGACTGTTTTTTAAACTTTTTAATATTCTTTGTGTTTGTTTGTGTTGGGATATCTGTGAAGGGAGCTTAAATAGTGAGCCAAGAGAAGTCATCTGTTGGTTTGGAAACCTAATGGCAATCATATCATCTTATCCTTCAGTTGTGTGTTGTACTTCCCAAGCCCCTTTGCCTGAATTACTGGTACTGAATGTAATCTCATCATCCCGTAGGTTTGCTCTGTGCGTTGCGGTTTTCAAAGCACCCCCTAAGCATTATCTTTTCCATTTCCTTGACAAGGATTTGTGGAAAGCCTGCTATGTGCCAACCATCTCATGTTAGGCACAGAGACTTGAAGCCCAATAAGGTTAGGAACCTGCCCTCATGAAGTGAAAAATTTAACAAAAAGTGGCAGCTTTGTAAACAAACGATTATAATCATATGAAATGCTGCAATGGAGGCATGTTCTAAGTGTTCGGATGGAGAGCGGGGAAAATGCCGTAAAATGCAGCAAGGAGAAAAAGCAGCCTTTGCCTGGTGTGGAAGTAGCAGGAGACATCTTCTACCAGGTAGGCATGTGTTCTTTACCTTTTGTAGCAGTGGGAGCCAAAATGACCTCAAGGTCATCCCATGAAACTTCATGCCCAGCCAACTCTCTTGTACCTTATTCGGAGAGGCCCTATGAAGTATTTGTTGTTATGATTTCTGACTTATTGGAAAATTGGTAAGTGGAGAAGACAGGTAAATCACTCAGCCTTACATGTTACGTAAGGACTGGAAGCCATAAATTTGTATCCCTGAAAAAATGAACAATCTCTTGAAGAAATGAGGAGAAAAGTCAAGGTCCCTCCACTTCAGAATCCCTCATTTCAGTGCTGTTAGGCATAGGTTATAATTTGAATTTATGTAGTGTGTGAATGTCTGTCTGTTACTGGAGGCATTTTATATCCATGTATTATACTTTTAGAACTGCTGCTGATGCTTGATTATATACTCAGAGACCATGTATAAGGTCAGGTTTCAAATTTGCTCTGATAAGCAACCCCCTTTTGGATTTTATTAAACAAGAAAAACTGGTCAGAGACAATGTATCAATCAGAGATGAAAACTGCTGGTTCTGTATAGCATGAAATGAAAAAGAAAACTGGTAAATGGGCAGCTAATTTGGTTAAACAACTATGTCTGGATCTAGGGAGCCCTGGCTTATTTGATTGATTTTCTACCAGCTTTGCATCTCTTGTCATTCCGGTTTCCATGAGAATTTGCCTCAAAAAGCCAAGGATGGGCTGTTTCGGATGTGCCTACTTCTGTTTTCATAGCATTTCTAGAGGGGCTGCAAGATGGAACTGGCCAGGGAGGTGGTGACAATACATGGATGGACAATTGGATGATGCAGATCAGATGGCATTTCTGCCAGCTCAGTGGTTTTTCTTTGGGGTTATTTTTTAAAATATCCATTGTTCACTACAGTGAAGGTCTCTGATTTGACCATGTATTTTCCATGTGTATTACAAACATTTTGCAGAGCTGCTAAGAATATGAGTATCCAATATATGTTACTATCTCATATTTAATTAAATGCTGTGGGACTCTCCATGACTGTACTTGTCTTCTGTGAGAAATATAGAGAGAAGGATACCCATAACGGGCCATAGCTCTCCTCAGCCAATGGAAACATTCTGGTGTCATTTGCTGTCATTATATGGATTTGGATTTTCAGAGGAAACTTTTTCATCAATTAAGTGATTAATTCACAAATTCACAGATTTGCTAATTTCTGCTTTGCGTTACTTTGTCCTATGCTGAGCACTGGACTTGCAGGGATGAGATGGGATGTTCCCAGCTCGCAATCATATGGAGACAAAGACACATAGGAACACTTACAAGGTTATATCATTACTTTAGGCAAAGTATCATCAGGAACCTTAGCTTTAAGCAATACAAATCAATTTGGGCTAATTTGAACAGGAAAGGAATTGATTAAAGGTTACGAGAAGGCTCACAGAATATCTGGGAGGGCCAAAGAACCACACATGGAAGCCACAGAGCCACCCCATATTTCTACCACTGGCACCTCCAGAAACTGAGAACAGCCACCTTCACTGCCACCACCAGCTCCAGAGCAGACTCACAGCAGCATCTATGACATCACATCTCTGGTTGCTGGTTTAATGGCGAGTCTGAAGCTTATGGTTGATTGCAACTATGCCTAGCCCTTGTGCCTGAGCCCTAGCAATGGGGAGCAGAGAAGAGCTGCCATTTTTATCTTTTAGAGTAAGTGGCCGACTCTGCCTCATAGCATGGGGTGTTCCCCAAATAAATAACAGCAGGTAGTTCTGTAGCTGGGTGAGAAAACACACACACACCACACACACACACACACACACACACACACGGATGCCTTATGGAAGAAGTGCCAAGAAGGGTAAAATGAAGGAAGTCACACTTAATGTGCTAGTACAGAGTGAGCAGGCGTGTGCCAGATAAGCCTAGAGTACAAAAAGTATATTTTCTAGAAGAGGAAACAGCATGTTCAGAGTCATGAAACTGGACAGAGTATGGACCATTTGGGGAGTTACAAATACGTTGGGTAAGATCTCCTTATCTGTCTCAATTGGAAACAGTAGGGTGTTAGTGGTTACTCTGAAAAGTAAGACATGGGGCACTTTCATAAAAAAAAAAAATATGTATCTGGCTGTAAAATTTTATTTAATTAGAAACATGTCTGTATGTCCATTCACCATTCTTGTTACAAGGCCAAGGCTGTTCCTTTGGACGAGGGGTCGATTGTAGTTCCATGTTGTCTTTCTTAGGTAACACACACCATAACACATCTACTCTTTCTAATTTTTTTTCTTTAAAGTGGAATAAGACTTTCAAACACTTTCAAAGAAATCTAAGTGTAGATGCCTACCTTTTTAAAGATATTCTCCGTGCCAAACTTTTGCCATCACTTTTCCAATCTGATGCTAGCAATATTTTTTCAAAGTGCCTTTATCAGGTCTTTTCAAACCATTCAAGGTACTTCTTGCAGATCAACATAAGTCTTACTTTGGCTAGTCATATTTTCGCAGCTTGCGTAATACAATTACAACAACAAGTGCAACTGGTCTAACCAAATTTGGGAACACACATGACTGACTTGGATGAGTTTATGTCTCACTTGTTGGGTGCAGGGTTCACTAGAGGTCAGCCTGCTAGCAGCCAAGTCTTAATGTATGTCAGTGCATCTCACAGAGAGAATGGACAGTGCTGCTTTATTTGGCAGGTGGTTCATTGGAAGCCATCTACAGGCGTCTACTCAGTTTAGCAGTCCTAGTCCAGACAGTCTGCCGAGCAGTGGCTGAGATGGCACTTGGCAGAATTGGTGGGGTCAATGGTTAACATTTGACATGCCAGTCTAAGAAGTTTTAATTTAGTCTGCAAGGAATGAGATACTTAAGAGAGTTTTAATCAAGGGTGTGACATAATAAATTTCATGCATGTATCAGGGTTTAAGGAGGAATCCTATAGCACCTTCTACTTCGCCCTATTGGCCCCACCCTGATTTGTCATTACCTAATCTGTCTGACTCCCCTATAGGCTTCTAAACACTCTGGCAGAGAGGACTATGAATTATTGAAGTTTACGCCTGTTGCTAAACACAGTACCTGAAGCCTACAAGGCACTCAATCATAAATGTGGAATGAATCAACTTATTAATGAATGATGTTCATCGATGTTCTTTCTCATTGCCTTTCAAGATAGAAGAATGCCAGGCTAGGATGCTTAGACAGAGGTAGGTGCTGCATTCCTGAGAGAGAACAGGGCACCTGGGTGGCCACACGTAAGAAGTCAGTTGTCTTCCTCATCCACAGTTACTTCCCCAGCTGCACTCTTAACCACTGTAACCACAGAAGCGGGGAAACAATTGGGTGGGGTGGGGTGGGGTGAGGTGGGGAGAGAACTTTCCAAAGTTTCATTTCTCTGATGAATATCTGTGTTTAATTTTGTTTGTTCACTTATATAGTTTACTTTAGTTCAACTTTTAAGTCTAATCTAACTTCTGAATTTTAATGGTTTGTGGCATTTACGTAGGATTTGTGTATAGCTTGCAATGAGGCAGCTGTTCGAAGAAAAATGTGATGCATAAAACCTGTGGGTCCAAGGAATACATTAACACTCCTCAAGACAATGATAAAAACTAAATGCAAACAACACATAAAGCCCCTGAGGTTTCAAAAATAACGTTTCAGTGCTGAATTCTGCGGAAACACTTCAGTAAACCTCGTGGGCCTCTTAACTGTAAATTATGAGAACCAATTCTTTTCTACTCTGGGTAAAGATTTCTGATCAAGGAAAAGAGAACTTGCAAAGGCTGAGAAGGACTTTTTTTAATGATAAATTGTTTGCTGCAAAGTGTGAACTGCACTAGTCATTAGAGAAAATAATCAGAAAACATTTTAATATTAAGCTAAGATGACGTTATCCACTGATAACAGTGAAATATTACTTTTGTAGCCTAAGGAATAATTAGTTTAATTAGATAGAAGTTCAATAAATGCTTGTAGCCTGAGACTGATGAATAGGCTATAAAACCCTTTCTATATATTAATAAACTTTCGTGAATTTAAGTGTGAAGTTGCCAGTGTAGATTTGAGTGATGCTTAGAATTTATTTTATTTAATATAAAACTTTAGTAAATAAGTATAGAACATACGCCAGGGTCATGCTTAGTGATAAAATAGTAAAAGTACTCCATTAAATTTAGAGACAAAAGAAATTCCACTGTCACCATATTTGACATTGTTCTAGAAATGTTACGAAATGCAATTAGACAAGAAAACAAAGTAAGAAGCATAAATATTAAACAGGAGAAAACCAAATGATCCTTATTGCCAAATGAAATGATTGCATATCTGGAAAACACAAGGGGATCAAGTAAAATAAAATGTACTAAATGACATAGACTTCATAAAGTCTTTCATTATATTTTCATATGTTGAGTTACTTCTTTAAATCTTCATTGAATCTGTATCACTAAACTAATACTTGCTCTTTCCCCAAAATTCAAGAAACACAGGTATGTATAATGTAACAAGGAAAGACCTCACTCTACTCCCACTCTTCAGAAATAATCACATTTAATTATTGATGTGTAGCCATCCACATCATATACGTATACGTCATATACATATATGTATACATACACATTTTTCTAAATACCATGTGGAAAAACATATGCTCAAGAAAAATCTTCACAATTCTGAAGAAGAAAAGAACAGAGAAAAGACTAACTACATGAGCGATTTTAACATTTTACTCATTTTAAAAGCAGTATAAATTAATTTCATTATATGTTTAGACAAAATAATAATTATCAGTCAAAAAATGCAAAATCATTTGCCTAGAATTTATAGATATCACTGGTTATATTTTCTTTATTTCTTTTTCACAGAGCAATCAATGGAATAGAATAGAGAACCTATGTATCTAGAGCCACATAATTACAAAAATTGCATTCATTTCTAATTAGTAGAGAAAAGGTGAGTTATTTAATAAATGACATTGGAACAATACACTAGCCATTTGTAGATAAAGAGTAAAGTACTGACTTCCTATTCCAAAATAAATCCCACATAGGTCAAAAATATAAATAATTTTTTAAATGAAAATAAATATGCTAGAAGACACTGGTGAATCATTTTATATTTTGGGGGTGTGGAAATTATTTCTAATAAGATATAAAATAATAAAATAAAAATATAAATAATAAATAAGACATAAACCCAGAAAACATAAAAGAAGTATTGATATATTTGACAACATAAAATTTAAAATATTGATAAATTCTTTATTGCATTAAAAAAAAATCCACAACTAAAAAGAAAAGATAAAACTAAACTACAAAAGTATAATAACAATATGACAGGCAAAGTCATAAATCCTTAATATTCAAAGAATCATATAAGTTAATAAGTAAGAGGAACAATCCAAGAAGGAAATGGACAAAGCACATTAACAACTGGTTCACAAAAGGAGTGAAATTGAGATTTGTAGTCAAGATGGAGCAGTAGGTTAATGCTGTGCTTACCTCCTTTCACAATCACATCAAAATTGCAAGCAAACTACAGAACAACCATCATTGAAAAATGCCTGAAGTCTAGCTGAATCAAAGCACTACAACTAAGGACATACAGAAGAAGCCAACTTGAGACTGGTAGGAAGGGCAGAGATGTAGAATGGGCTGGTCCCACATCTGCGTGTGACCATTAAAAATCAGGAGTGGTATCTCCGCTGTGGAGGTCCCTCTGGAGGAGTGAGGAGTCCCAGTCCCACACCAGTCTCCCCAGCCCAGTGTTCCAGTGCTGGGGAGAGAAGTCCCCTTAACTTCTGGTTGTGAAAACCAGTGGAAATTGTGGCTGAGTAAGATGGAGGGCTGCTGGAGTTCTAGTCATTCCTCTTAGAGGGCCCACGCAAAGACTTACTCACTGATGGACTCACCTGCTCTGAGCTCCAGTGCTAGGGCAGCAGCTCAAAAGACACCAGGGACATACAGGGAGGAACTGAATTGTCTGGCTTCAAGGCAAAGGCTAGAGGGGCAGCTTTCTCCTGGACAGAGGAGCTGGAAGGCGTCATTTTTTCTTTGTTGAGTCCTCCCACCTCCCAGCATGCAGATGCAGGCAGCCACCACATCTGTCTCCATCAACCTGGCTATACCATTTGTCTTACCTACCTGATGATTCCCTGAGACCCTGCTCCACCCAATTTTTAGGCATACCCAAGCCCCTTCCAGTGGCTTTTCCATACCAATAGCTTGTCTTGGCTCCTGCTGTGGGCTTTCCTAAAAATCTCTCAAAGATTCCTAAAACCCAAACAAGTAGCATGTGACTTCAGCATGTCCCAGACCTCTGGATGAGCAGCCCTTATCCCACACTACTGACAGCCAGTCTCGGTTTGTGGCCTGGACTCTCGAGGCACCTCCAAGCTCAGCATAGGTGGTGGCCACCTGCGGATATCTTTGTGACTCATGCCAGGTGGCACCAAGGATGGCATGTCCAGAGGCCGGCTTCAGAGAGAGCCAGAACATCACCTGCCACATCCAAGGATGACGTCAAAGGGCAACTGGGCAGAAACCAGAGCCCTGCTAAAGTGAATCCTGCTCCACAGGAGCAGCTCCTGCACCACAGCTCCTCCATTGTAGTCATGGCCAGTCCTCACAACCATCAGCCTAAGGGTCAATCCCTCCCATTGACCTGCAAACAGCAACCAAGTCTCATCTACAAAAGGAGGCCACATACACTCACACACCTAGAGCACCTGACTCTGGTGACCAAGGAGACTGTACCACCAAGCCCCACAGGCCATCTACTATATAAGGCCACTCTACTAAGACCAGGAGGCATAGCTGTCCTATCTAATACATGGAAACAAACAGGGAAGCAGCAAAAATGAGGTGACAAAAAAACATGTCCCAAATAAAAGAACAGAACAAATCTCCAGAAAAAGAACTAAACAAAATGGAGATAAGCAATCTACCAGATGCAGAGTTTAAAATAATGGTTATAGGGATGCTCAGTGACCTTGCTGAGAAATTCAACAAAGAGATAGGAAACATAAAAATGGAGATAGAAAACATGAAAAAGAACCAGTCAAAAATAAAGAATACAATAACTACAATGAAGAATACATTAGAAGGAATCAACAGCATAGTAGATGAAGCAGAGGATCGAATCAGCAATTTAGAAAATAATGTAGCAGAAAACACCCAATCAAAACAGCAAAAGGGAAAACAAATTTTTTTTAATGAAGATAGTTTAAGGGACCTTGGGACAACATTGAGTGTACCAACATTCACATCATAGCGGTACCAGAAGGAGAAGAGAAAGAGCAAGGAAATGAAAACCTATTTGAAGAGATAATGATGGAAAAGTTCCCTAACCTGGTAAAGAAAATAGATATACGAGCTCAGAAAGCACAGAGAGTCCCAAACAAGATGAATCCAAGGAGGTCCACATCAAGACACATCATAATTAAAATGCCAAAGATTACAGACAAAGAAAGAATCTTAAAAGTAGCAAGAGAAAAGCAGCTAGTTACCTACAAGGGAGCTCCCATAAGAATGTCAGCTGATTTCTCAAAAGAAACCTTGCAGGCCAGGGGATTGGCATGAAATATTCAGAGTGATGAAATGCAGGACATACAACCAAGATTACCCAGCAAAACTATCATTTAGAATTGAAAGACAGGTAAAGAGCTTCCCAGACAAGACAAAGCTAAAGGAACACATACCATCAAACCAGTATTACAAAGAATCCTAGAGGGACTTCTTTAAGACAAAAAAAAAAAAAAAAAGATAACAAATATGAATAACAATATGGCAATAACTATATATCAACAATTACTTTCAACGTAAATAGATTAAATGCTCCAATAAAAAGATATAGGAGGGCTGAATGAATAAGAAAACAAGACCCTTACATATGCTGCCTATAAGAGACTCACTTTAGATGGAAAGACACACACAGATAGAAAGTAAGGGGATGGATAAAATTCTTTCATGAAAATGGAAACAAACAAACAATAAAGCTGGGATAACAAAACTTACACCAGACAAAATAGACGTTAAAGCAAAGACTATAACAAGAGACAAAGAAAGAGCCAATAATCCCACTTCTGCATATTTATCTGAAGAAACCCAAAACACTACTTCGAGATGTGTGCATCCATATGTTCATTGAAGCACTGTTTACAATAGCCAAGACATGGAAGCAGCTAGGTGTTTGTCGATGGAAGAATGAATAAAGAGGAGGTGGTACATATACACAATGGAATATTGCTTGGCGGTGGAAGGGAATGGGTTCTTGCTATCTGAGGCAGTATAGAAGGACCTGGAGGGTACTGTGCTGAGTGGAGTACGTCAGACAGAGAAAGACAGATGCAGTGTGATTTCACTTATATATGTAATCTAAGGAACAAAACTAACAAACAAAACAGAAACAAACTCACAGATACAGAGACCATTTTGATGGTTACCACATGGGAAGTGGGTTGGGAGGTAGAGGAAAAAGGGGAGGGATTAAGAAGTACAAATTTGTTGTTAGAAAGTAGTCATGGCGATGCAGGGTATAGCATAAGGAATATACAAGGTCTGCCAATTAAGTTCACAAACTTGTTGCAACAATATTGCTAACCTTTTTTTAATATCAGAGGGATTATTCATTATGAATTTGTACCAACTGGACAAACAGTTAACCAAGTTTACTATTTGGAAGTGCTGAAACTGCTGCATGAAAAAGTTAGATGACCTGAACTTTTCACCAACAATTCATGGCTCTTGCATCACAACAATGTACCAGCTCACACGGCACTGTCTGTGAGGGAGTTTTTGACCAGTAAACAAATAACTGTATTGGAACACCCTCCCTACTTACCTGATCTGGCCCCCAATGACTTCTTTCTTTGCCCAAAGATAAAGAAAATATTGAAAAGAAGACATTTTGATGACATTCAGGACATCAAGGGTAATACAGTGAGAGCTCTAATGGCCATTCCAGAAAAAGAGTTCCAAAACTGCTTTGAAGGGTGGACTATGCACTGGCATCAGTGCATAGCTTCCCAAAGGGAGTACTTGGAAGGTGACTGTAGTGATATTCAGCAATGAGGTATGTAGCACTTTTTCCAGAATGAGTTCTCAAACTTAATTGTCAGACCTTGTATATTAAGAAATTTGTTCATGATTATGAGGGCTGACGAGTCTGAAATTTGTAGGGCAATATGGCAGACTAGCATCAGATAAGCATTGATGTTGTGGTCTTGGGTCTGAATTCTACAGGACAGGACAGGCAGGCTGGAAACTCGGGCAGGATTTCTATATTGAAGTCTCGAATTTATAGCCAGTTGGTTAAAAACACATGTTTTTACAATACCCTCAGTTTCAGTAATTTATTAGAATGACTCACAGAACTCAGGAAAGCTCTATATTTACAAATTACAGTTTTATTGTAAAGAATACAAATCAGAAGGACCAGCCAGATGAAGAGACATATAGGATGAGACTGAGAGGAAATGCAGCGCGCTCTCTTCTCTTATCCTGGAATCAAGGTGTGTCACCCGCCCAGCACATCAATGTGTTCACCAACCAAGAAGTGCCACTTGAGCCTCAGTGTTTAGAGTTTTTATTGACGTTCATTATGTAGGCATGCTTGATTAAGTCATTGTCCATGTGACTGAACTCAATCTCCAGCAACCCCCCCTCCACAGAGGTTGGTCTGGTCCAAAGTTCCAACTCTCTAATTGTGTGGTTTACCTTGCTGGTGACCAGTCCCCAACCTGAAACTATCTAGGTGCTTACCCTGAGTCACCTCCTTCCCGTGATTTATTAAACATGTTAATTAGTTATATTCTCTTCTGATTTAATTTTTCCCTGTAATAGGAAACAAGAAAGTACCTGATTTCTGTGGTCATTTCACTGGAGCTACAGTAAGGTACACTCCAAATAACAGAGATATGAGATAACTCTCAGAGTAAAATTAAAATTGCTGTGATATTTTACACACAATGAATTAGAACAGAAATATGTAAAGGTGCCCTAAAGAGACAAACATCACCCACAAGCAGGAAAGGCAGGCCTGACCCTGTTAATTGACATGTCTAGATCTTGTTAATTATCAGTCCCTCCTATGGCCTGTTAGTTCGCTATGAAGCATTGAAAAAGTGAGAGGTCAGTGAGGGCATCTTTGTTAGTCCCCTCCAAGGACTGTTGGGAAAAGATTATTATGGTCTCACTGGCAAGATGAATGCAATAAAGTGTCAGCCTAATTTCATTAAATATTCTAATCTTCATGTATTTTGCTCTGATTCCAATAATCAAATAAACTCATCATTATAATTAGGTTTCCAAGAAGAGACCTGACTCTAAGGCAAAAAAATTTCTCATTTACCAATATGAATAACTTGTTCCAGTATGTGTGATAGGATATAGCTATAACTGCCCACAGAAAGCCCCTATGTAGACATACATGGAAAATTCCTAGGCCCTGTACCACAGAAGCAGATAAAGGATGAATTGCCTCAGTATTGTGGCAGTCCAAATTTCAAGGCTTGGAATAGGGCCATGAGCTCCAAGTGGCAGGACATACTGATTAGAGAATTATTACCTTACATAGCTGTAGAAGTCATTTTCTCAGTTGTTTACATGGCTAAGGCTAGAGAGACCTCAGTTCTACACTCCTCCAACCTGGCAAATATCTCACTCCATGTTGGCTACCAAGACCACTAAGCACCCCTCTGTCAAAAAAAAGAAGGCAATGGGGACCTCTATTTCAGGTGGCAGCCAGCTAGCTGTCAACCAAAATTTGTAGTCTCCTACCATTAGATAGATTTTCACTGGCAGTAAGATTTCCTGCCCGGGATTACACTTCCAGCGTCCTTTGAATTTAGATGTAATCATATGACTAGTTATTGTAAAATGGAATGCAAATAGAAGTGATGTGTGCCATCTCCAGACCAAAGCTTTTCAGAAAGTTCTTCAGTCTTCTCTATAATTGTCTCCTTCAGTCACATGAATATCATTGATTACAAAGCCCTAGAGAAGAGCAGGACCACAAAAATGGAGGAGTCCTGCAAACCAGAATCACTACATGGAGGAAAGCTGCTCACTGACCACAAACAGCAGATACATAATATTGCCTCATTAGTGAAAAATAAATACATATAGCAGGTCCTCGAATAATGTCATTTGTTTAATATAATTTCATTATAACATTGGTGAGCTGCTGTAGGCACTTAAGTCTTGCTTATATCAAACAGTCTACAGTAAATTTGTTTCATTATATATCATATTACTTAACATCACAGAACCTATCGATGACATTGTGAGGAGTTACTGTATTGTGTTTGAGCTTTTATAAGTGTGAGTGTTTATTTATTACAGCAGCTAGCATTACTCTAACATACCACATGTATATCCTCTGGCCCTGCTTGGCAGTATCTGGGAATATATGGCTTAAAGCCACCCTGTTCTGAGAGCTACATTGTGATTGTCTCACTTCCTCAAACCCAGGTGAGATTCTCCATGGTAAATTAACGGGTTGGCATTTCAGTTTTAGCATCAGTTGCTGTGAGCTTGCTCAATGTAGGTCGCCATTAAGATAGGGACTTACTTTCAGTGGGCTGACAAATTTGGATCTTTGAGTCCTGAAGGCTGCAGGATCCGGTCCTGGATTATGAAAAATTCTCCAATTGAAATGCCAGCACCCAAGGCCTCTTGAAAGTGCTATCACTCTCCTAAATGTACCTGGGGGGCACATACATTCCCTTTGATACTCCCCTTATACTTTCATGACTTTAATGACACGGAGAAGATGACCCAGCAGTCAAAACTCATAAATTATGATGGCCAACCAAAGGTAGGCAGATAATAAGCCAAATGCACTAGAAATGTACAAGCTCATATCTGTCTACCTCTCACTACGCAAAGCGTTATCTGTAGACCAGAGGCATCAACGTCATAGGGCAGCTTGTGAGAAAGGCTCGGGTTCTGTCCCCACCCCAGACTTCTGAATCAGAATTAGCATTTCCCCACGTGATTTATGTGCTCATCAAAGGTTGAGAAGCACAGCTTTTGACTTCCATCTCCTATCCCACTCTCACTTCTACCCCTTTTCCAAGATGAAGGGCCTGTGGGCATGTGTTAATCAACTTACAGCCATTTTTGTTACCTGAAAGCAGTTATTAGAGGAAGAGAAATGGGTCAGGAAACCTGACATCACCTGCCTTGCAGAGGAACATAGAAGTGAGTTCAAATGATGAATTCCTAAAAGCAGTTTCAAAGTCCTCCTCCCTGTTTACCCTAAAGCTCCAGGAAGCCTCCAAGGGTCCACACAGGCACTTCCTTTACTCTGTACTTTCTCTGTCATCCTCACAGGCTGATCAGTAACAGAGTTCACGCCATGAAAGCCCAGCTTTCAACCTAGTGCGCCAGCTGGGCTCACCTTCCTTTTCTCACCAGAGGCACTTATGTCCCCTGTTCATGCAAGTATGGGAATCTACTGAGTCTGAATCCCTGAATTAAAATATTAAAATAGCCTCCCAAAAGTCACTAAATTTGAGAATAAAATAAATTTTATTTGTAAATTATTCACCAAGAGAAACATGAAATTAAGTAAGTGCAGGAAAATTTACACAGATGTTCCTCCAATCCTTTCATTATCAGCTTCTACTACAGACTCCAAAGACAGTCAATAAAGATGTGGAGAAACAGCTACATTTACATCTATAAGAAGAACAATAATATCAAGAACTATATTATTTCAAGTAAGAACTACTTCCCAGTCTCACTTCATGGTTTTCTTCCTTCCTTCCTTCCTTCTTTCCTTCTCTTCTTTTATTTATGACTTTAAAATGTATCCTTAGGCATTTAAGGAAATGAACATGTTCCAGGTAATTAAGTAAAAATGACTGAAGATCTGTTGATTTTACAATTCCAGATCTTTCAGAAACTTCAGTTTATACCTTATCAAAATCTATAGCATTGGACTTCTTTCAAACTCATCCCACTCTTTGAGAATCCCTCATTTCCAAAGGAACTAGCAGATAAAAGTTATAATCTCCAGGATTTCATCATCATCAAAATAAAATACGCATCAGTGTCAATAGAAGCACTAACACCAGCATAATAGTTCAAAAAATCTTCTTTTGAAACCTGAGGGGGATAAAAGGCAAGAGAAAAAGAATGAAATGGTGTCAAAATACGTGATTCATAGTGGAGTATTTTACGTTCTCCCTGGAATATTTTCTATTGAGTTTAACTTGCCACTGGCAGTCAAGCTGAGTCAGGTGAGCCTAGGAATCGGGCTTGCCTTTGCTGTCTGAGGTGGCCGCCAGAGGTGGGATATTTGCAAGAGTCATCACAGACCCATCTGTCCCCTGGCCAGCTACACCTCCCCCATAGTCATCACTTTTTACATTAAGATAAAAAATCTCTATGGGCAGACAGGTGGCTCAGTTGGTTAGAGCATGAGCTCTGGGCAACAGGGTTGCCAGTTCGATTCCCACATAGGCCAGCCAGCTGTGCCTTCCACAACTAGATTGAAGACAACGAGCTGCCACTGAGCTGCCACTGAGCTCCCGGGAGGCCAGATGGCTCAGTTGGTTGGAGCGTGTGCTCTCAACCACAAGGTTGCCGGTTCGACTCCCACAAGGGATGGTGGGCTGTGCCCCCTGCAACTAAGATTGAACAACAGCAACTGGACTTGGAGCTGAGCTGCACCCTTCAGCAACTTGACTTGGAGTTGATGGGTCCTGGGAAAAACACACTGTTCCCCCAATAATGTCCTGTTCACCTTCCCCAATAAAATCTTAAAAAAAAAAAATCTCTAGGGCTATGCTATCCAATACAATAACCACTAGTCACATGTGGCTTTTTAAATTTAATTAAAATTAAGTATAACGAAAGCCTCAGTCACACTTGAGGCTACTCAGTAGCCCTGTGTAGCTGGTAGCTGACACCTTGGAGAGTGCAGGTAGAGAGCATTTCCACCATCCCAGAAAGTTCTGTGAGACAGCGCTACTTGAGAGCACCTTTTGTATGATCATACTTGTGTTTGCTATTAATTAATATGTTAGGGTAGAGAAGTTAATAGCTAAATGAACAGATAAAAAGTCTTTAAGGAAAGGGAGTCGAGACCAAACACAGGTAGGGATAGAACTAAAGAATGGGGCACTTCTCAGGACCCTTGGGCACCAAGGATGCCCGGTCTTCAAGGGCAGGGTGTACGGACTAGCCACAGAGGAGGTGCTAGAGGGCACACTCCCCACTTCTTCTCAGTGTGACCAGGATGTGTCTTAGTGTTTCATGGTTGGCCCTATGCTTCCTATAATGAGAAATGAACTTCAAAGTAAAGACACAAAAAGCAGGATTCAACCACTAGGTATCATCTCTCTCTCCTCCCTCTAAGCTCCTTCCCCTGGTCCATAGCACCAGCCCATCGAGTAACACTATTCCCCCATAGTCCTAGTAGAAGCACTGCTTGGAGGCTGGGCATTCTGGGAACATAGCCGGCTAGTTGGGAGTAGTCCGACCCTGCAGGAAAAAGAGTATTAATGTCACATTTTCAAACCCTCATTCTTGGCTGCTGAAATAATGGTTGTATGGGTAATTGCATTTTTTAAGAGCACAAGAGAGTACAATTTGAACAAGGCCTTATTTTTCTCAAAGAACTTTCATCACCTGTAACTGAAATATCACACAAGTAATATTTTTAAATGATCCAAAAGCACCATCAGGGAACTGAACTTTCAAAGAAGCATGATATGTGACATGTTAGCTATTAAGAAAAAACACATATTTTGGAAACACTTTAATGGAAATATAAACCTAGATGAACTTTTTTATTACAAGAGTAGCTAATGTTTTAAGCCTTAAACAGGAAATTCTATTAAATCAGAACCAAGTTAATGGCAAGGAACAGTTTGATAATGTGACAAAATGACAAGGTTGCTATTATAAATTAAATTATACCTAACTTTGTAGCTTAAAAATGCCTCAATCTCTGGTTCCTAGAAATGATATCCTAAATACTGTCACTAGAAACAAGTTCTTGCTTTCAATGCATACATAGTTTACTACTAGAAGCATATATAGCTTTTGAAACAAAATATTTTTAAATTTATATGATAAATACTTTGGAAACTCCGTTTTACCATAGGTTTGAGCATAACAGAAATCATGCTCAAAAGCAGTCTCTATTTTAAAATACTATCAAGATAACATTTACATATAGGAACAACTCACTATCTAGAAAATAGCTTGGGTTATACTTACTCAAATAAAGCACTGTCAACTAACAAGTTGGCCTGGGACTGTTTTAAAAGATATGTGGGAACTTTTAATGACTATCATACTAATTACATTTATATGCAGATAGGTATCTCCATGTATCTGTAAAACACATGAATATAGTTAGGCACAGCCCTTATAATCCTCCTTAAATTACTGAATTGCTTAACAATCCACTTTTTTTAGTATAGATAAAACAAAAGTAACTTTTCATTCAAATTCTATCTAAATGAGCTCACTTAGTGGAACCTGAATTAATGGTAATTTACCATATTCAATTTCCAGCTTCAAAGATAGGAAATGGATATTGAATGATGATGCTAAATACGATTTTAGGAATGACTAAGTATGAAACTTGTGGAATGGTATCTTGTTTCCCCGTTTCCTTGGCAACTAAATGAATGGTCTGGGTTTCCTGAGGTAATGTCTGATATTTAATAATAGCCAGCATTGGTGTAGCACTTTATCCCATCAAGGTGGAAACACTCTGAGGCTCACGACAACCCTGGAAGAAGCAAGCCACTCTGCCGTCTGTCATTTTCTGTCAATTTCTGGTCCCCATTCTGTTCTAAGGCTCTCTCCGGGAGCACTGATTACCATTAGTTCCGCAGGTGGCCCGAGCAACCAGCAGCTCAAGCCTTTCAAGGTAGAGAACAAGATGTTCCCAGAATCAATACCAGTCTCTCGAGTGCCAAGTGTTAAGGTGAGGGAGGAAAAAGTTTCTCAAGTCTTTGATGACAGGATTACAAGCTACATACCCAGATCTTGCTTCAAATTCCTGGTGCTTAGGCTCTGAGTCCCTCGTAAATTTACTACAGGGCCTAAAGCAGAAGGAAACTGGAGATGAATGACAGTTATTTGGGCAGCATAATATAAAGCTGGGTGTGCCCTTTTGCACATTTGAGCTGCGTGGTACAGTTTCAGTGCTGGGAGCAAGAGTGGCAGCTAGAAACCCATAGGTGCTCATGACAACTTTGGTGAAACAGCAATTGCATCAACAATGTTCAATGGCTGTTAGGATTTGTCTAACACGGACAAGAAAGAATAAACAAGTAAATTCCATTTACGAAGACTAGGGAGAAGAATCTAGAACAAAAGAAAACAGGCCATAACATTTTGAGATTTTCTTTCCCTGATGCAATATACCTTTCTGGTCGTTGCAAGGTCCCTGATCAAAACCTCAGGTGCTGGTTGCTTGCTTATATTTTCAGGGGGTTGCACTCCTGAAGAGCACCTTCCACTCTGTTTTGCTGAGGGATAATACTGGCTTTGGCAAAGCAAGTGTGAGAATGAAACAAGAACGCCACACTATTCTCAGAGAGGAAGAGCTGTTTTACCACAACCTCTCACCGCACCAACTGAGACGGCAGAAAGATGCTTCTCACACAGCAGTGTTCTCAGAACCCCCATCAATCATTAGTTTAGGCTCCTTTCAACAGACTTCACCTGTCCTGTGTTTTACAGCACAAAATTTTAGGGGATTCACTTAGTGGTGTACTTTTTGTTACAATGAAAATCTAGCTATCTCCATCAAGATTATGCAATATTCATATAAGCAATTTGAAGAAGTAAAACCGTGCTTAGAAACACTCGCTTTCCAAAGAATCAATTACACATCGATAACAGTATACGACAATCTATCAGACTTTTGGCACCTTTGTTTTTCCTTGAATCATAAGCATTTCTAAAATGTAAAATGTTGCTGCTCCTTTCAACAAGGTTTTAATTTAAAAGAAGAGCCTATAATTTCCAGGAAAGCAAGTTTGTTGACTAATCTCAAAAATTGGAAGTTGTGACGTTTTTCATTCTATGCCCAAAAGAGAGATGCATAATTCCAAAAAGGTATACTACTCAGAGGGTGTTAGTAGAATTTCAGGACGGAGGAGTAGAGGGCACCCACACACCATCCAAGAATGCTTTTGGTTAATTTAATCTCTCCAATTGATTAAACATCAGCAGAACAGACTTCAACCCCAGGAAGTCTGATGAGGGTTGAATAGTCACCTATATACTCTTGAGGCTCAGTGAAGCATCTGCATTGAAGGGCCAATCGTCTACCTCCAAGAATAGACAGGACTTTCCTTGCGCTGCCCTGATAGATTGCCTACATTCAATACATTTACTACATAGTTGCATAACACACTGTCATGTGAAGGGCCCCACTGTCCCGGCTCCAGAAGCTGGATGGGACTCAGAGACAGGACTCTCAGTACCCATGCTTCCCTTCCTCTCTCATCACTTCACAACTGTGGGCTGGTTGTTTGGTTTGAAAGCCAGTGGCTCTGTTTGTATTTATTCCAGCTCATTGCTCTACCCCCATAGCCTAGAATAGAACCTGGCACAAGCAGTGGCTCGGTCACTAATTATTGATGGGATGTATTTTCATCCTAAAATCATGATGCAGCTTATTTGAAGGGGGCCCAGCTCTGCCATTAAAGCTGCTACTAGGGTATGAAATGTGACTCCACACCTGCTACCAAACCACAGTGCCTCCACAGTACCATCTGGGTCTGGGGAGAAATCCTATCAAGCTTTGAATGGCTGTGGAAATCAGGCCCATCAACTGGCTGGAAGAATTCTGCCTCAGTTTACAATTCAACTCAGCAGTTCTTGCGTTTCTCATTTGCTTTATGAATGGAATTCAGGCAGGATGTGAACCAGAGGTTGAGTCAGGGTTCTCTCCATTCTTGCCTCAGTCAGCCTTTGGGGGGAATTCAGTACTGATACTGGTGACTTTGTTCTGACCAAACCTGATTGAGTCTCAAAATTTTTACATACGTTGCTTCTATTTCATAAAAAGCTGCTAATTTCATTCTCTTTTCTACATTCGTTTGTTTGCTTGCTATCTGGAGTCCAGGCCCAATAGGTGAGATGCTCCTAACAGCTATTCTAGAGACTTTTTATTATGTTCTATCTTCTGACCCAAGTGTTTACTTTTCAAATTGCAAATGGCATAATGTTTAAATTGTGTAAGTAAAATAAACAGAAAATAGATTCCGAAAAGTATTGGCAAATGACTTTTTTTTTTCAATGATCCTTCTCTGTTCCTCCCACTACTCCTAGGATTAGAGTTAAATAATGAGTGAATCCTGATGAGTCCAGAATAGCAGTGGAGTGACCCTTGACCACTAGGTTGTTAGATCTTGTTTACGGAGGGCGAGAGGGCCTTGATGGAACCCTCACTTGGGGGTCCAGAACCCAACCTGCTAGAAGGGAGGTGATTGAATGTGACCAAACACACTGTGAGACGTGGTTATCTGAAATCTGATAGCTGTGCCCGTGCCCCAATTAAACAGGAAGCAAAATAAAACTGGGGAAGACGAAGCTGATAGCTGCAACCTTGTCCTTATTCAGAATCACATGCTAACTATATGGCCCCAGTTAAGCAGAGGCATGAGTCATACCCAGAATCAAAGACACAAATCTGTCTAGAGCAATAGGCTTGAACCCACCATGCCCAGGAAACTGGAGACATCTCCTTAGCCACGATCTGCAAGGTGCAGGCTGCAGAAAATATGGATATTTCTTCTATACATTTCTTCTGGCTTCCTACATCATTTCTATGTATTTCTTCATAATACTTGGCATCTTACGGCCCGCCAACCTCTATAGAAGCCTAGGTAATAAATCCAATGGAAAGCCAGACTTGTGTAATTAATTTCCAGAAAGGTTACAGCTTCTTCGAAGAGGAGTCTATTTTCAAGAAAAAAAATACCTTTTCCAGCCTGTCACTAGGGTGAAAGTTTAGCTTCTCAACAAGGAAAAAAGCAAGGTGTCCTCCTTAATGACTGCTATAATCCTCATCTGGAAACACTTGTTTTCACAATTTATATGTCCGTGTATATCCTGATCTCAACTTCTAAGTCTGCAAAGTAAAAAGTAAACAAGCGAACTGATACAAAACATGGCGAGTGTGTTCAGAGTCACTTAAATATATGAGATTTTAAAGTAGACCACTACCCCAATACATGTCCCCAAACCAGTGGATAAGTGCAGCCAGTGACAGAGGTGACAAGAAGGAGGGATGTCCCTGAGGAACAAGGCAGAGCAGTGTTACCTCCAGCAGCACAGCCAGAGGACTTGCTAGTCACTGGGTGTTTATCTCTGGCCCAGACACAGAACACACAGAGCAAGACCTGTTTCAACATCTATTTTCCAGCAGGTGGGGCTGCCTTTGCTTAGAAGACTTTCCTGGGGAGACTCTTACACACTAACAATATGAAGCCACGGTTTAGTAGAGTTGGGAGGAGAACACTTTGAGCCACCAAGTGTCACGTCTGCTTTGGATTATGCCTGTGATGCTAATCTTTCACACTAACCTTCTTGTGCTGGTGGGAATGTCAAGACTGTCGGCTAATGGCAGGGAGGGAAGAGAAGAACATTCTACCAGGCAAAGGCTTCTTGACATGGTCTGCCCGCTCACAGGGCAAGATCTCCCACATAAAATCAGAGAACACAGCCCAGCCTCAAACTTCAACCACAGAAACACCTTGAACTGGCTCTGCAGCTCAAGAAAATGGCCTTCAGTCTCACACCAGCCTTTAACATGACCCAAAAATGTTATTTGAATTCTATTTGCCAAACCAAGACTTCCCTAAACCATGGGCAAAGAAACTCAAGATTCAGTTATAGCAATTGAGAGAGATCCAAAATGGCGGAGTAGATAAACACTGTGCCTGCTTCCTTCCATGAACACATTAAAATTACAATTAAACTATGGGACAATCAACCTGAAGTCTGGCTGAAGTTTCATAACTAAGGATAGAAAAAAAGAAGCCACGTCGAAACCCTTAGGAGGAGCAAAGATGCAGAACTGCCCAACCCCAAACCGCTGTGTGGCAGTTGAGAACTGGGAGGGATATCTTAGCTGCGGAGTTTCCCCCCAGAAGAGCAAAGGACCCTTGCCCCACACTGACCTCCTAGCCCAGAGTACTGGTGCAGGGAAGAGGCACCCCCACAATATCTGGCTATGAAAAACAGTGGGGATTTCGACCACCCTGTGGGGACAGAAGGCGGCGGGAAACCCAGGCGTCCTCTTAAAGGGCCCGCACACAGACTCTTTCACTCCGTTACTCACCTTGGGCTCCAGCGGAGGGACAGTAACTCAGGTGGTGTCAGAGACATATGGGGGACAGTTGTATTACTTTGGGTTGAGGGCTGGAGGACAGTCGCCATTTCCCTGTAAGGAAGTCCTCCTCCTGCAGCCAGCAGAGGGACGCCATCTTTCCTGTGTTGAGCCCTCCCCCACACGGCCAAATCTGAACCTGATTGGTCTCGTGAGCTCCATTGCTCCAACTTGCTGACTCACTGGGAACCCAAACTAACCAATTCCCCCAATGCTGGAGGCACTTTCTTGAGAGCAGCCAGCCCCACCAACATTGTACCCTTTCTGGGAAAACTATCAGAGTCTCCAGGCCTCAGGCAGGTGGCAACTGGCCTGAGTGTGCTCTGAGACTTTTGCTGAGTAACTCCAGGCTCAGCACTGGCACCAAATCAGAGTCTACAGTATTAACCTCATGAACATAACTCTTCCCACTCTAGTGACTCCTTAAGACCCTGCCTCGCCCAACTCACGTACAGCTCAAGGTTTTATCAATGGCTGAACTTTAAGGGATGACAGCAGTCCTGATTTGTCTTGGCTTTTTGCGAAGCTATCCCAGGCCTGGTACTGGTGGTAGCAGTCCTCAGTTTGCAGTGTGTCTCTCTTACATGCCTCCAACTTTAGCAAAAGCAGCAAATAACCATGGATAGCTATATAGCTTCTACCAAGGAGTCCCTGGCTGGTCACAGGCAATGAGTGACCTGGGTCTGCACCAGAGCCCCTCCCAAGAGGCCCCAGAACCAACATACTTGGAGGTGGGCATCAGACCACAGCAGAGCACTGCCCAATTAGCCCTACAAGTGGCACACAAAAAGAGCAGTCTCAACAGGCATCAGAGCCTGCAGGGGCAAATCCCACTCACTGGAATAAGCCCCACCACAGCCCCCCATAAGCTGTGGACATGGCCAAATCCCACAACCAATCAGCCTGAGGGCCAATCCCACCTACTGACATGCCAATAGCAATCAAGGTTCAACTATAACAGGACAGCACACACAACCCACGCAAGGGACACTCCTGGAGCACCTGGACAAGGTGACCAGGGAGACTGTGCCACTGGACCCCACAGGACACCTACTACATAAGGTCACCTGCCCGAGACTGGGAGACATAGAAGATCTACCTGATACATAAAAACAAACAGAGAGGCAGTCAAAATGCGGAAACAAAAGAATATGTCCCAAATGAAAGAACAGGAGAAAACTCTAGGAAAAGAACTAAATGAAATGGAGGCAAGCAAACTATCAGAGACAGAGTTCAAAACAACAGTTATAAGGATGCTCATGGAACTTCATGAGAATTCAACAGAGAGATAGCAGGCATAAAAAAAGGACATAGAAACCATAAAAAAGAACCAGTCAAAAATGAAGAATACAAAAACAAATGAAGAATGCACTAGAAGGAATCACAGCAGACTAGATGAAGCAGAGGGTTGAATCAGCGATTTGGAAGGAAACGTAGCAGAAAATACCCAATTGGAATAGCAAAAAGGAAAAAAAAATGAGGATAGTTTAAGAGACCTCTGGAACAACATCAAGCATAACAACATTTGCATCATAGGTGTAACAGAAGGAGAACAGAGAAAGCAAGGAATTGAGAACCTATTTGAAGAAATAATGACCTGAAAACTTTTTCTAACCTGGAGAAAGAAATAGACATACAAGCCCAGGAAGTGCAGAGAGTCCAAAGCAAGATGAACCTAAACAGGCCCACACCAAGACACATTATAATTAAAATGGCAAAGGTTAAAGACAAATTGAGAATCCTAAAAGCAGCAAGGGAAAGGCAACTCGTAACTTATAAAGGAGTCTCCATAAGATTGTCAGCTGATTTCTCAACAGAAGCTTTGCAGGCCAGAAGGGATTGGCACAAAATATTCAACATAATGTAAAGCAAGGACCTATAACCAAAATTACTCTGCCCAGCAAAGCTATCATTTAAAATCAAAGGACAGATAAAGAGCTTCCCAGACAAGAAAAAGCTAAAGGAGTTCATCACCACCAAACCAATATTACAAGGAATGTTAGAGGGACTTCTTTAAGATGAAAAGAAAAAAGATCAAATGTATGAATAATAAAATGGCAACAGCTACATATCTATCAACAATTACTTTCAATATAAATGGATTAAATGTTCCAATCAAAAGACACAGGAGAGCTGAATGGTTAAGCAAACAAAACTCCTACATATGCTGCCTCACTTCAGATTGCAATACACACACAGACAGAAAGTAGAGATGGAAAAAGTTATTTCATGAAAATAGAAACAAAACAACAACAAAAAAACTTGGATAGCAATATTTATACCAAACAAAATAGACTTTAAAACAAAGGCTATAACAAGAGACAAAGAAGGACCAAGTAATCCCACTTCTGGGTATTTATCTGAGGAAATCCAAAATGCTATTTCAAGAGAATCTGTGCAACCATATGTTCGTTGCAGCATTGTTTACAGTGGCCAAGATGTGGAGGCAGCCTGGGTGTCTGTCAATGAAAGACTGGGTAAAGAGGAGGTGTGCATATACACAATAGAATATTGCTCGGCCATGGAAGGGAATGGGTTCTGGCCATCTGCAGTGGCATGGATGGACCTGGAGGGTATTGTGTTGAGTGGAAGACGTCAGACAGAGAAAGACAGATGGAATGTGATTTCGTTTATATATGGAATCTAAAGAACAAAATAAACTAAAAAAAACACCCAGAAACAAACTCATAGATACAGAAAACATTTTGATGGTTACCAGGTGGGAAGGGAGTTGAGGGGGTTGGTGAAAAAGGGGAAGGGATTAAGAAGTACAATTGGTTGTTAAAAAGTAGTTATGGTGATGTAGGGTACAGAAAATAATATTGTAATAACTATGTACGGTGTCAAAGGGGTACTAGATTTGTTGGGTTGATAGATGGGAGGGGGTTGGGGGTAGGGTGAAAAAGGTGATAGGATTAAGAAGTACAAATTGGTAGTTACAAAGTAGTCATGGGGATATAAAGGAAAGTATAGGGAATATAGTCAATATGGTAATAACTATGTATAGAGCCAGATGGGTATTAGACTAGTCAGGGCGATCACTTCTTAAATTATATAAATGTCTAACCACTATGCTGTACAGCTGAAATTAATTTAAAATAATACTGAATGTCAGTTGAAATTGAAAAGTGGGGGAAAGAGGGAAGGGGAATAAGAAGTTCAAATTTCCAGGTACAAAACAAAAAAGTCATGGGGATATAATATACAGCATAGGGAGTATAGTCAATAATACTGTGATAGCGTGGTAGTGTCAGATGGTTGCTGGACTTAGCATGGTGATCACTTCTTTAGGTATATAAATGTTGAATAACTATGCTGTACCCCTGAAACTAACATAATGTTGTATGTTAGCTATATTTTTAATAAAAACCTTTAAAAAACAGAAAAAGAAAAGAAACTGAGACCAATGTGTGGTTTCCTTCTGGTCCCCAAATTGTGACTAAAGCCCTTACTGATGTACAGTCAGTCATAAAAACAGATGAGATCTTCCACCTAGAAATGGACCATCTAAAAGGAGGTAGAGAAAGACTGTGGGTGCATCGGTAGGGGGTTATAATTAAAATATTCAAATTTTTATTAATGACCAAGGAAGACACCTAATGTTTATCTTACACCTGTATATATCAGCCCGACTCTAGTCGTTTTACAGATCTTATTTTAATGAATTTCTATTTTAGAGCTAAGGAAACAGCCTCAGAGAAGATAGGTCACAGTTAACTACTTAGGGTCCTTATTTCTGCCCTAGAAAATACTGTGTGTATTGCCATAGAAGAAACGCTGGGATGAACATGAACTCATCTATGAGCCTGGTTTTGAGCTGATGTTTAATCACTTGGAGCCACGTGGTTGTACCCAAGGCCCTGGTCCCTCGGTCATACATTTAGAGCTTCCAGGCCGTTCTCATCATGACGATGAAATATACATCGGTGTCAATGGACGCGCTCACCCCTGCATAGTAGTTCATAAACTCCTCGGGGGTCACCTGCAGTGGAAAAGTTAGAAACAGAAACGAAACTTTGTTTCTCACCATTTCAGTGGGGGCCCATCTCCAGTACCTATAAAGGGAACAAAAATCTCAATCAAGGGGGCTTTCTAGTGACCAAAGCTGAGGAATAGATCTAAAATAAAAAAAAGTGAAGTTGAGCATGGCGGTGACAGATGGCACAGGGGAAGAGAGGCAGAAAGTCTTGAACATTTCCCACCAACCTACACGGAAAGTGAGATACAGGTTCTCTCCTTCTGTAAGAGCAGAAGCCCATCTCCTCAGATAAGTGAGTCTGAAGCTGAGAATAAGAAACAAGAGTTCTTTAATGATTGTTAATACTATCTGGGCCACCTCAGAAACAACATCTCCTGTCCTTGTTTCAGGGCGAGTCATGTTTTACCTTTCGGGAGTGCTGTCCTGTGGGTAAAGAAACAGATGTTTAGTTAGGCACTCTGTGGATTCATGCTCTTTTAAGATGCAAATTATTCATTCAAAGCTCAGAATTCGTAAAAGAAAGGTACCCCCTGCTTTGTGCCTCCCCACCCCCACGGGGGCTTCTCTCTCCCTCCTATGCCTATAACTCTCTCTTTGGAATCTCAACTAATGTTTTTATCTATTCTAGAATTTTATATTGCTTTACTTTTAAGAAGAAGAAAAAAGTTATCAGTCTTCTTTTTTAATAGGTGTAGGTGACACGTACATTCCAATTCAACCATATTGGCTGATGGGATTAGTTGATTGAAGGAGAGACTTGTCCTCCCAACTAGCTAACCAGTGAGTTAGCCCACTGCATAAGCCCTGCTTATATGGGAGGACACAGATACACTAACGAGCTGTTTTGGAAATTTACTGTTCTCTAGGTAGCCCTCAATTTTAAGTGTCATGAGGGATTAAAAAGATCACAAAAAGTGAAATCCATAAATAACTCAAAACCCCTTTCTAGCCCATATCAGCAAACTCCTCTCTCACGGAGTACCTACCTATGTCGTCCATGAATCATATGAGCTGACTGACCCACTTACCTCTTTTGCTGACATTATAAGTGAACAGAAAATAATTACTGACTCCACAGTTCTCTCCCTGTATCTACCCCTGTCCCCCAACACCACCACCAAACAGTAAGAAGCAGTAGGAAGAAAAGCATTGGACTGAATTAATAGGTGAGATATGCTTATCAGTGGTCTGGAAGTAGAAATAAATAATATACGTGCATAGCTTTTATTAAAATTAGAATACCATTAATGCCTTCCTTTCTTGAATTTCTCTCCTTTGCATTCCCCACTTACAGAATGTTAAACCCCATCTGGAAATCAGACGACATAAAGCTGGAAGTCAGAGCTACTATGTTTGCCCATTTCAGAAAAGGCCCTCAGTTATTCTTGCAGAAGTGTCTGCTTGTTTCCTGAGACTCAACTTATATTAGGGAATGGCCGGAATCACAAATTCTATGATTTCCCCCATAAGTTTGCCCTCATTATAGTAAATAACTTTTCAGTAATAATAGCTATTATTATTTTGTTTGACATTAGGGAAAATGAAAGAATGGACACCATTTCTTTTGGGTGGCCTCTTAACTATGCTACCCTTAATTGACAGAGTATTTTATACAGAGGAGAATGTCCCAGATGGGGCAATAGCGATATCTGAGTCACGATACAGAAGACCATCCCTTTTTCTCAGCTCCAGCCTAATTAGAAAATCATAAAATAAGTTTGGGTCATCTGCATACACCCATAAAGTATTTTTAATTATTAAAAATACTGCATAAAGTATTTTTAATTACTAAAAAAATTTTGTATGAGATAGGTGAGTCAGTAAGACTCACATTAACTCAAAGTCTAATTTGGTTTTAAGAGATTTTTAAAAATATTTGTAATTATAAAATAATAGTTACACATGAAAACTTCAAAACCTAGAAATTAAAAAAATAAGAGGTGTAAGTATCACCCATTAGGGTGGGGCTTAGGGATAGAATGCCTCCGTCCAAATAACTGGTGCCCCGGCTGCTCTGAGAGCAGACTGTGGGATGTCAGCACAGGCTCTGCGATGTCAGCACAGGCTCTGCGACATCAAATTCCATGACTGCTGCAAACCCCAGTAACCTTCGTGACTACCTGAGAGCTTAGCTAAAATTATTAAAACTTCACAAATTTGAACATAATCCTTGGGTAGGGCGTATGCTAATTTTCTTGTCTTATTCTAAATTCAGGCTTATTTGGATATTAACTGTATTTTTTTAAACATCAGTGAGTACATTAGCTTCAAACGTAGTTATATTTCTCCATAAGAAGTCTTAATACATGAAACAACTCAATTTGAAAAAAGATCAGTTAGGGGATAATCATTCTCTTTATAAAGTTCCTGGGCATTTAAACTATTAGTCAATATACAAAAGTCTGAATTCATACATCGTTTGTCAGAAACATTTTCATTACGTCTATTAAATGAGATATCTCTATAAATCCCTTAGCATGATGCCCGGTAGATAATAACTGCTCAATAAACACTGCCCAGATTCATAATTATGCTAAATGAGGTTAATGTGCATATTATATTTAGTCATTTAAACAGACAATTTTGAATCTTCTAGAGGCAAGGATCTCAAATACGAATGTAAATAAGAGTCCTCTTGGGCACGTATTAAAACTAAATCCTTGAGCTACACACACACACACACACACACACACACACACACACACACACTGATTCTGTAGTTCTGTGCGACAGCCGGAGATATACATTATTAATACAAACTCCAATCGATGATCATGCAGAGTCAGACTTGGGTCTGTGACATTTGGGTGACATTAAATACTGCAACTGCTAAAAAAAAAACCAATGACCTTTATGAGTATTTGAGAGCTTCATATGGCATGTTAAGACAAATGTCAAAAAGGACAGGGGTGGGAACTTTAAATCAGCTGAATCACAACAACTGGCTACACTGACTTGGGTTAAAGAAAAGAGCAGCTGAGGTTTCCCCTGGCAACAAGGAGGAACCACCTGCAGAAAGGAAGCAAACACACCCTGAGATCCCATGCAGAGCTGGGCTAATTTGGGGAAATGGCAGTTGACTATTTTTCCACTGCCACCTCACAGATTAAAGGCCGGTGATATTGGCAGACAAGAGTTCTGCTATTTCTACCCCTAAGCACTTGACTGCTCTAAGCAATCTGCCCTCTTTCCCCCTCTCCACGCCCCATTTTTAAAATCTACCTCTGCCATCTCTTCTGTCTAAAATGGAGGGCATTTCTCTGTTCCTGGCAGGAAAATGTTGGCAGAAAGAAAAGACATTTTTCTTCCTACCCTGCTCACCCCTTGCCAATAGGACTCACCATGAAGTTTCGTGGAAAAAGTTGGGGGAAATTCCCTTCAGAAGGGGAAGGCTCGTTTCCTCTTCCTATCACCACCATCTTTTTCCCCACCCACTGTCCCACTAATCCTTCCTGTGTGGCACAGGGATTCGGGGGGACCTCCCCAGGGTTCTGTTCTTGCTGACTATCAACAAAGAAGAGAACTCCCTTTCCCAATCGCCATAGACTTCTGGACACCTAAGCGCAGAACTGGCTCTGGATTCAAAAGTCCATTTATGGCTGTTGATAAGAGACAGGTGACACTTTGGCCTCAGCCTTGACACAGTTATGGAGATATAATTCCCAACCTTACTTACCAAACTATGCATTTGTAACTTGAGGGTAACAGTTAACGGAGATGGATGGTCACCTTTGTTTTTAATTCACTGCAGTTTAGAAATGCAAGTTAATTTCAAAGCCTATTAAAGATTCAATCAGAGTAAATTCTGTTATCTGGCATCCCTTTCACCGAAAGCTTCCCTTAAATGGCATTTCCTTGGAGCAAAGTCTGAGGACAAATGATGCTCACAAGGATGTATGTAAAAGGCACTGCAACATCTTGAAATGCTTTGTGAATTATGTTCCCAAATATTGAATTATGGCTTCATTTAGAAGTTAAATATGTTTTATTATAACGTAGTTCCTTGGAAAGTGGCTAGCTGTGTTTGGTAAATATGGTCACCATGAAATGGAATGATTAATCAAACTGCCACATTCTCCAGATGATCGTATTTAGCTGTTTGTGGATCCGCTACCGATATGTGGGCAAGCGCACATGTGCACACACACACAGACACACACACACACACACACACACACACACACCTATCTTATTACTTTAGTTCTTAACTCTCTAGGTAGTCACTAAGGAAATATTTTATTTCTGTTCTATTTATAACAACTACGGTATAAGTAATTGTTAAGGCTTTGGACTTATTTCCCATTTACAATTACACATTGGATAGAAGAAACTTGACTTAGATTAAGCTCTTTTACTTACTAATCCATCTTTGTCATAGGGTGAATCAAAATTATCCAGAAATTTCCTGAATACTTGTTCCTCAGTCCATTCTCCATTTTGGTACTTTGGATGGTGTTTTACATTGTACACCCCACGAAGGTCTTCAATTGTTATAACGCCATCTCCAGTCTTGTCTAACTTCCTGAAAGCTTGCATAATGACCTCTTTTCTGGCTCTGGACATTGGAGGCTAGATAAATAGAAAACACACACAGGCGTATGCAAGCAAATGAGATATTTTGTGTCATACATGATGAAATATCTTATTCCTCTCAATGATGTTCAATTGTTTTTGTGTCATTAAATGATTGCTCCCAAAAGTCCCTAAAACTGTTTTCCATCTCCTGCCCATCATCTCCATAGTGTACTAACAACTTCTGATAACAAAACCTCAAGATAGCCAACCCAAACCACGTGAAAGCCAAATTCGGCAGACACACTGATTCATGGGGCAACTTACTCTTAATGTGAGAAGAAATTCATTGAAGTCTATTGTTCCATTTCCATCCTTATCAAATCTCCGGAAAAGCTCTTCTGCCTCTTCTTTTTCCATGACCACAGCATAATCATTTAACCCTTTCACAAATTCTTTGAAATCAAGAGTTCGGTTATTATTGTCATCCATGATTCGAAATACTCTGAAGAAAATACACACACAAAAAAAAAAGAAAAGAAAAAGAAAAAAAATCCACACAAAAACAAAGTTAAACATAAAGATTTTAAAAAAGAAAACCATTCTCAAAGTTTTTCAAAGAAAAATACAGAAGTGTTAGATTCTTCTCTGAACCCTCTTCCCCAAACTGGAGAACCTCTTCCCAGCATCTCATAAAAGAAAAGAAACCTTTGGCAGGGTGGGGGGGAAGTACTGTATGATTCCAATTGACACCCCAGTAACAACAAGCACATCTAGAGCTTGGATCTTGGTCTCTAACACAATTCTCCAATAAGTGGACTTCTTGGAGAAATGACTGATTCTGGGATTGGGGCAGAAAATACGTAAGATGAGCTTGAAGTATCTTATACCAGAAAGTAAGAAAGTGCTCTGAAAGAAACAAACAAAACCCTGCAGTAATGGGGGTACACCAATGGGACACAGGAGCCAAGAGCGCCCAAAGCCAAAACGGGAACAATTTGAACAATAAAATAAAGTAGTGTTAGATTATAACCTAAAGTATAAAATAGATACCCATGAGTCCATATTGGTTTAAGTAAATGATTGGATAAGTCAGTGTAGGAGGAGACAAATTTTTCTTGTAGAACAATTCCAAATAAATTACGTCATACTCTGCCCTCAAGTTGGGAAAGGATACTCCCTACTTCCTAAGTTTTAGTGGCTCTGCATAGAGACTTCCTTTCAAAGAGTACAATATGGAAAGGGTGGGGGGAAGCGTAAATTTACATTGGAGAACCCAGACAAACACTCTCTACCAGTGAGCAAGATCAACATCAATAACGATAAATCATGTTGACAGTAGGCATCCTTGAGATGATGTAGAGAAAATGACTCTTTTTACTTTTGTGGTCCAAAAAAAACCATCACCCCAGTATAATCACTAGAAGAAAGGGGAAGGGACCACCACTTGAGTTGAAGAGAGATTTGGGGAAGGGCAAGACCAGTAAAGGGGAGAAGACAACGGGCACCTTCCAGCAAATGGCCAAGGATGGGCCAGTGTCTGTTCACAATACCCTGGTTCCCAGTGAAGGGGCTGGCAGGGGGTGTGGCATAGGCAGCAGGAAGGATTCAACGAAATGGTCCATGAGCGGAAGGGAGGGTGGTGATTCTGAGGGTCTGCACCAAGGATAATGATGTGGATTCAGGATGAAAGAGGTGGAGGCTGGAGTGGTACAACATTGTAGGGAAGTGGGCTTGTCTTCCCATTGGACTGTGACAGCCTGGCCATCAGGGTTCACACGCCCACAGCCTGGGCTTCTGACAGAGCTGGGCTTAATCTGAGAATTTGGCACCGTCGAAAGTGACAATTCCCAATGCTCAGTACCTTGCTGGAAACGAAACCTTCCACCGACTTCAGATGGGAGGTTGGATTTCCCTGCCATGATATTCTCTACTTCTCTAATGGACAACTTCTCCTTTCACGGAGATTCCCGTTTTTGCGACTCTCAGTCTCCTGCTCTAAACCCTCCATGAGCGCTAGAGAAGACTTCATCACCTATGAATACCCTGAGATGTGTACAGTGCCTGGCCAGGGCAGGCATTCGATCAGGGAGGCGTACAATCTCCTTCCCCTTGGGTTTCTCAGTCCTGAGGGCTACTCACACTATCAGAGAGCCAGAGACCAGGACCTGCAGAGCTGGGGAACCCCCTTGGCAGTGAGCTGCATATTACCCAACAGGCAATTTCAGTGCCTCTGAAAATGAACAAGACATGACACCTAGGAGAAAAACTCCAAGTTCTGCAATCGTGTCTAAATCGCTATTCCTTCCTCCTTCTTCCAAGCCCCTATTGTCACAACTTCCGAAAATGTTTCTCTCTTTGTCATGCTAGGTGTCTCCAGCACTGGGGCTAGCTTCTCCCTTCACCTCAAATTCTCCCAGTAGCTGCACTTTCTTGTAGCAGACATGGACCTTGTTGAATCTTGGACTAAGAACCAAATGTTGTCACAAGGTACCTCAGAGAGTAATTCTTCCAAATGTTGCATTTACAATTAAGGAGAGACCCCAGGAGCAAGTGACTTGCTCAAGGTCACATCCGTGTGCCCCTCTAGCTGTGCCAGGTCTTTCTCCTCCATCTCCCTGCCACCCACGGCCCGGGTCCTACCTGCCAAGTCCTTTGATGCCTGCGGAGCCCCTGGCCAGGCACTGCAGTCGAAGCCTTTCAATGGGGTCGGTGGTCGTGGTGAGCTTTTTGTTGGCTTGGATCGCCATCTCTCTGTCATGGCGTGCTGTCCCTGCCATCTGAGAGGGAATCCACAACACATTAGCAGATCTCAGTCCTCTGCCTGAGCAGGGTGACAGCAGCCTCGCCGGGAAGGAAATTTACAGCACACTTTCTCATTTACTTGCTAAGAACAGTCTCAAACTTCCCCGAATTTCCAATTTTCAGCTCTACTGTGTGCCTGGCATATTTATTACTTACTTATCTAGCCCTGAGGACATCTAATATCTCCAGCCTGGACAATAGTTTTAATTATAGAGCCATTCCCCAATATGCTTTCATCTTTCTGAAACTCCTACCACCATAAAAAAAAAGAAACCCCATTTCTCTAAACTCTTTTTGAGCCAACCTTGTATGCTTTATTCTTTTATTTAGAATTCTCCACACTTCCTTTGACTCCACACTGTATACTCTCCTCTTTGGTGCAACCAGTATTTTTTGTTGCTTCTGTCTTCACTGAGATGCTCAGCCCTTGGGCCTTTTGATTCCTACCAGAAACCAGTACGTTTTCCTTGGTTAGCAGGTAAGTGTCCACTTAACACCAAACTAGGTTCTCAGGACAGAAAAAAAAAGGCAAATAGACACTATCTCTCTTGACAAACAGATTTATCTTTTTTTCCATACAGTTTGGCTTGTGTGTGTTTTAAATTTTCAGAAATAGGAGAGAGGGTGGGTGTAATGAAGCACCACCTCCTGGGAGGTCCGTGAGCAACTTACAACCCCCTGCAGCGGGGCCTGAGCTCTGAGAAGCCGCACAGCAGCGGGAACCTGCTGGACTGGGCCTGGTGACCCCGGTTCTAGTCCTGACTCATCAACCCCGCTCCTGGTGGTTTCTTCAATTTTTCCTCCTCTGTTAAATGGAGGGAAAGGATTAGACGATCTTTAAGTTCCATCCCTGCTCCATAAACCACTGACCCTCATGTAAGCCCCCGACCTAGCAGGTGGGGTATTCTGGATATTACTCTTCACTGTGAATTGTGACTGAAAGGAGCAGGAGAGCTTGATAGATGCACAAAGAACAGCATACGCGGCGCTGAGAAATGTTAGAATGGATCTGCCTTTGACTCACGGGCTCCCCCTGCCGGCCAAAAGCCAGCACATCTTCTGAGGGCTACATTGGGATGGGATTCTGATTTGGGCTCTCTAAGACTGTTCCTCTGCAATACAACCGATTAGGTCTCCCTACCAAATTCTCATTTAACCTTAGAGAGGGAATCTCAAAAATAAAACAGACCAGAATAGATAATTCAGGGATGCAGATGCTTAACTGACTCCTTTCCTACAGCACCTCCCAAGAGCCAAGTGATGGGTTTCCTCCCTGTGGCTCCTTTTTTTCTGATTCCCATCAGACGGGTGAAGACGACAGTAATCATTCTCAGTTCTCTTGGACACAAGGCCACAGAGCAGACCTTGCCTATTAGATCCCAGCCGTATTACTCCACATTAGGAAGAAACTGCTCTGCCTAAAGCTAATATGGAGCCTTCCATACTCCCTCCAACACGAGAAGCAGAGGTTCCCTGGGATTCCAGATGGCTGCACACAGCACTTTTAGAGACCTGCCTCTCTCCCACTGTCAGGCATGTACAGAGAGTGTGATCTAAATTCTCATCCTACAAGGACACCTGTGGCCTAGGTCGGTTGCCTTCCTGGCAGCATTAACTTTTCTAAAGCCTCTGTTTGCCTGCTACTATTTTGTCCCATAATCTCAAGCTGACAATTCCCAGACCTTGTCCCCAGCTTCTAGCTCTCACACCACCCCCACAGAATCCCTCAGCCGCAAGGAGAACCCTGTGTTCACCGACACCGACTCACTAACCTAGCCATCTCCTGCTCCCTTACTTGTCTTTGCCTGAGGCACTTCCTGACCCTCACCATATTCTGCTGATGGCACGTCCTTGGCCCCACCCTTCCCTCTCTTCCCACCATGCCCTCCTCATGCTCTATGTCTACCTCACAGCCTGCTCCTTCCCAGACCCTGTTTTTCGTGTGTTTTTTTTTTTTTTGATCCTCTCTCTTGCTCAGTGCTACTGGCCCAATGGTGGTCCCCGGCCACTCACCTCCCTGTCTTCATTTCCACTACTTATTCCTTACCTTTTTCATGCTATTCTACCTACTCTGGTTTTCCACATGATCCATGGCAGCAGGTGGGGAATGGACAGAGACATAAACTAAAACCCCACAGTGAGGAAGGTGAGATCTAGCGCCCAGATCTGAGAGAGAAGGCAAGAAAAGGAACCCTTGTGCGGGCCTCTTTTCACACCTTCAGTATAATATTTAAGCCGCAATTGCTAACATTTATTGTGTTCCCACTATGTGGTAAGCATGTATCCAGTCATAAACCTAGGAGCTGAATTGAAAACAGGGCCTCAAACAAATACACGTACACTCACGTTCACAGCAGCAGTATTCATAATAGGCAAAAGGCAGAAACAATCCAAATGTCCATCCATGGACGAGTGGATGAACAGAGCGTGTTATATACTGGGGGTGCCAAAAACATGTATACAAGTGGACACTTTGTCAACGTTGCTCAAGCAGTATTTCCCCGTAATCAGAAGTGTCTGGATACTGATGGTAACCACTTTGAGCACCTCTTGTGATTGCAGAAGTCAAACGTGACGTGTATTCATCTTTTCTTATCGGTATATATTATTACAATTTTAATAGTTTTTTCCTTTCTTAAAATGTGTGTACATTTTTGGCACCCTCTGTATACATACAGAGGAATATTATTCACCCACGAAAAGAATGATACATGCTACAACATAGATGAATCTCAGAAACATTACGCTAAGTGACAGACTCCAGACACAAAATATCACATATTGCGTAATTCCATTTATATGAAATGTCCAGAACAGGCAAATTCATAGAGACAGAACACAGATTAGTTGTTGTCAAGGCCTACAATGGGGCAATGGGGAGAGACTGCTTAACGGGTGTGGGGTTTCCTTTGGGGGCGATGAAAATGTTTGGAACTTAATAAAGGTGCTGGTTGCACAATGTCATGAATGTCCTATATATTTTTAAATGGCTCATTTTATGTTATGTGAATTTCATCTCAATTAGAAAAGAAAAACCTATGAGCTAGTTATAACTATGATTCTTATTTCACAGATTAAAAAATCAGGGCTCAGAGAAATCAGGCAGGTGGCCCCAGTCCCCCAGTTGGTATAATTCACACAGTTAGGACAACAGGACCCTGACTCATCACGCACTGCCACCTCCTCCTTTGGCCAACTTGGGAACTAAGGCTTGGGTTGGTAACACAGCTTGCCCCAAAGTCCTGGCCAACACCCAACACAGGGCTTCTGACTCCCAAGTACGGCTCTTTCAACTCCACCACCTTTGTGAAGTACCGTGTTTCCCCAAAAATAAGACCTAGCCAGACAATCAGCTTAATGCGTCTTTTGGAGCAAACATTAATATAATATTAATAAAATATTAATATTATATTACATTACATTATATTATATTATACTATATACCTGGTCTTATCGTAAAATAAGACTGGGTCTTATATTAATTTTTGCTCCAAAAGACACATTAGAGCTGATTGTCCGATTAGGTCTTATTTTTGGAGACACACGGCAATACAAAAGGATTTCAAAGCACAATCTGATGGCACCCTCTCCTAGGAGAGCAGGATAGAGTCAGGGAGAACATCCCATCAGTTCTACATTCTGTGGCTGACACTACCCAGTGACAATGCAAGCAGTTACCTCTGCAGTCTAATGTGCTATATTCAGAAACAATTTTACATTCTCTCCTGCCAACCTACTATGACTACTTGAAATGCCCACATTAACTACCTTTTTGAAAAATTAAACTTATTGGGGTAACATTGGTCAATAACATTATGTAATTTTCAGGTGTACCACATGATACTTCAATATCTATATACTTTACTGCATGCTCCCCACCTGAAATCTAGTCTCCTTCCATCACCATATACTTGGCCCCCTTTACCCACTTCTCCATCCATCACCCTCTTTCCCCTCTGTAACCACCATTCTGTTGTCTGTATCCATAAGGTTTTTTTTTGTTTTGGTAGTTTGTTATCTTTTTGTTTTATATTCCACATATGAGTGAAATCATAAGATTTTTGTCCTTTGTATGTTTAGTGACCCAGTTCATCAACAAAGAGCTAATATTTATTGCATGCTACTTTCAAGGCGCCAGTGCTGGAATGGAGAGATTGGTCTGAGAAGCAAGCCTTTGATTAGGAATCTTAAATGTGAGTACTTAAGTCCCATAGTTAAGCATTATAGGAAACATAAAGTTTACTAAAAACTGGGGGCTTTTAAAGAAGGCATGATCGGGTAGGGGTGTTGGTGAAGAAGGGCGACACTCAGACCATCTGAAGTTTCCCTGCAGGCACCAGGCACCGGGGCAACAGTCTGCCGCCAAACATGTGTCACTGAGATCACAGGACTGCACAAAGCGTCCCTGACTCCAGAAAACCCTCTCTGAGTACCAAGCAGTCTGCGCGGTGACAACAGCCCAACCAGCCAGGCCGGGAATGGGCTGCCCTCCAGATGCACTTGGCCGCAGCGTCACCTGGTGTTAACACAGCGTCTGCGCATTTCTCTGGCCTGGTGTTCGTTGAGTCCATTCCTTCCACAAATGTCTAAAAGGGGCAACAAGAAAGTACCGGGCATTGTGGTAGGAGGTGTGGAAAGAGGCAAAGAGACATCCAGTGCAAGGAGCCTAGGGAGTTGGGGGAGCAACCCAACTACTGAGCTGCAAAAATATCGGAAAAGGGAGGCTACCCCAGCCTCAGAGTGGGGCTTTCTGAAGACGTGTCAGAGGTAATGTCTAAGCTTTAATCCTAAAGGAAGGCGGTAGTTATTCAGGCTAAGGTCGTGGGGATGGAAGAAGGAAGGACAATGCACACGCACTTCCCAAGTGCCTTGTAAGGTCAAAATGAATGAGAAGACAGTACAATGAGAGAAATGCAAGTATTTAGGATGATTGGAGAATTAGGGATGAGTGTGCCAGTGAGATAAAGAGTTGTGGAGACGGGGAGGGAATGTGGAAAGGGGAACTTTGGAGAGAGGTGAAACTAGGCAGGTACGCGGGCACCAAAGCACAAACAGCCTGGGACACGGTGATCGGGAGTTTGGATTCTGTACTGAGAACAACAGGAGACCCCAAAGGGTTCAAATGAGGGAGCGACCGTCTGCATTGTAAAAAGAGCACTCTGGGTGCAGTGTGGAGAATGGGCAGGAAAGTGGGACAGTCTGACTCGTCAGAGATGAGAGGCCATGATGGTGACAGTCAGGTGAGAGGTCTTGTTGCCTGGAAGGAGGCCTGGCAGTGTGGACACAGAAGATAAAGCGACCGGACATGGAGAGAACTGAGTGGCGCCTGAGGGACAGGGAGGACTCGGGGCTGACACCCTGAACTCGTGCTGCTCGCGTCCCCGACCCCCAGTGCCTGGTGGGAAGGGATATTCACAAAGCAAAGAAATAAAGAGATCTGGAAATTTGGGGTCATAGGCTGAGTGGAGGTGCCAGCATCCTGCCGAGCCAAAGGAGACTTTGTGGCCAAGGTCAGCAGGTCTCACACTGGACACAGTTCTGGCTCCTTCATCCCATCGTCCCGGTGCTCAGGTGCCTGCCACTGCCAAAGCCTGGATTTCAAGAATCATTGTGGGACGGGATATGGAAAGCTGACAATTCTTGGAAGTTTGTCTCTTCATGATTCTCAATGGGCTTCATGGGAGTTCTCTTACTGAGTTCAGGGACACATTAAGCTGAATCTTTGGGGAAGCCTCAGGCTACACTTTATTGGATTGTCTTTGGTGCCTCCTAGTGGCGATACGCTGAGATACATATTGCCATTTCTCAAAATCTCAATCTCTCTCTCCCCCCCCCCCCCCCCCCCCAATGCTGGGTTGATTCTACAGCCAACAAGCTGCAACACAGAGGTGGATCTCAAAGCCAAAGAGGGCACCCCACAGACATCCATAAAGAGAAAGCACCAAGGGCTTCTACATCCTCCGATGCAAAATTCAAAGAAACTGCCCTCTCCACCCTCTAAAGAACCCTCCCCATTTTGGTTTCTCTGACACTACACTCCCCGTTTCCCTCTTTCAGGAAAAGGACAGTTGCATGAGGAAGCTGAGGCAGGTGTAGTGAACTCGGGTGAACTTTAGAGGAGAGTTAGCCTGTGTAAAAGCACAGGGGGAAGGACACAATTAGGTGACAGGAAGGCACTGCAAACATGGGGACAAAGGTAGATGGGCGAGTACCGCCCACCCCTGACCTCCGCTCCATGCTGAGCAGGGAGAGCAGGCTCTCGCATGGCAGGGCAGGGAAGTGCCTGAACAGTCCTTTGCATCCCACTGCTGGGGGTGTTGGGGCTAGACAAGGCACAGCGTGACTGTGAAGAAACTGTCCTATGAGGAGATGACATAAGCCCAGCCAGTGCAAACAGCAGCTACCTGCAGAGCATTCCAAGCTTTCCAAAGGCCTCTACCACCTCTTGAAGCCATCAAGCCCATTCTGGGCCATGTAATGATTTTCACCTTAGGAACGTTTTTTAGGTATTTCTGGAATTTAAAAACCTGTGCCATTACATTAGCTGTTTCAATAGCAAGGGACCTGGAGTTGCTATAATAGCTCCATGTGGTTTTTAAAAACATTCTGCTTTTTGGAGAGAAGAGAAAAGTAAGGCAATATAAAGAGCACGTAGCGAATGATTAAACTCATAGGGCTTCATACTCATTCCTGGGATGTGGGAAATGTATTTGCCTTATATTGAGTTCACATCCAAGTCAAAACTATTCTTATCTCTGCTACCTTAGACTTGACTGTGAGCATAGAGACAAGTTCCCACAGGGATGGCAGACATGAGGCATTTTTCTCTCTGTACTTGGGAACTGGATGTAAGGCTGACATTTTGATTTCTATTCAGTGGATCTTTTAATACTTTAAATGTAATCCAGGGATGGGGAGAGACATACAACAGACGGTGTTTGAAGGTGACAGTTGCCATCTCTACTGACTTCAGTCCATTCAATTAACTAGCTATTACTATGTGGTACATAGCAAAAACCTGGAGTCTCTTAAGAAGTTTCCCCTCAGAAAGTGCCCCTCTAGAGTAAATATTAGATTCTAGTGCTCAGAGTAGCTTAGCAGGTGGCTAGGACGTCCCTCCTTTGAGTCTGAAATGAAAGACTCAGACCATTTGAAGAGAAACGTGGTTTCTGCCACAGAACGCTGGGGAAAAGGTGTCATGACAAGTGTGTCTCAGTGTTGTTGACATCTGTGAGCGTTCCTTCATCAAACCCATCTGAGCTCAATTCAACTAAACAGACCCTTAGCACCTCTAGCTACACGAGGGACTGGGCTCATTTTTCAGGTGGCTCCAAATGGGTATGATTTTGCCTCCAGGGGACATTTGACGTTTGGAGACATTGTTGGTTGTCACAACAGGGGTGAGGGGTGCTACTGGCATCTAGTGAGTAGAGGCCAGAGATACTGCTAAACATGTTAGCAGAACCCTTGAGAAAAAAAAAAAAAAAAATTCCCCAGTCCAAAATGGCAGGAGTACTGAGATGGAGAAGCCCAGTTGCAGAGAAAGACCTGGGACACCCAGGGATGCTGAGACCATCAGAGGTGCTGCTGAAAAATAAAGAAGCCCATGGTTACTCCACCCAAAACACAGCCAATTAGCATCTCGGTGTGAATGCTGAGGATGGGCATTCTAACATTGCCAGATGGTTTTAACATACGCCTAAGTTTACGAATCTAAGCTAGAAGAGACACCAAGCCACCTTCGTGTAGCAGGAGTAAGATCTTGTGGGGAAAGGCTAGAGGAAAGGCTGCAACACAACATAGGGTAAGACAGAGGCATGAAGAGAAGTGATAGTAATAACCATTATGAGCACATCAGGGGCCAAGCCCGCGGCTCAGTGCTTTCCACGCATCACCACATCACCTCATGCAGTGGAGTCTATCGAATATTGCCGCCCTATTACAGAAAGTCAGCAGGGACTCCGAAAACTTGGGTCACTTACCTGAGAATGTCCCATGAGGCAGTGACTGGCATCTAGTTTTGTCTAAGTCACTGCAGTCAACAGCTATATCACGTGCTGATAAGCTACTTTGGGAATTCCTAACAGGTCCACGAAATGAGATGAAGGAAAGGAAAAGCTTCAAGGAAGAGGTTGCCCTGGAGTGCCAGAAGGATTTCCCTGCAGAGGAAGCCAGGACACCACAGATCCTCGATATGACCCTTCTCTCACCTCGGGGTCCTTGCTCAAGTTTCCAAAACTTTAAGGCTCAGTGTAAACTCCTTCTGGTTGAGATGAACACTTTCACTTAGTCTCTTCCTCTTGGAGCAGCGGTTTTCTGTTTGTTTTAATAAAGTAATGTGCCAGGTATTTGGGGTTTTGTTTGTTTGTTTGTTTGAAACCTAAACTCAAAGTTACTGTGTTATCTTCCATAACATTTACTCTTTTCCCAAAAAATATTTTTAAAATTATTTCTGCAATGGGTAAATATATGAAATGTCTGGTTTTTGTTTGGATGGCCAACTTCCGCACTAAATGTAAAGTATGACAGTATTTAATCTATACTTTCCACATAAATATACTGTGGAACAGTATATGCCATCAAAGTGTGGCTTACCAAATTTTCTCTGCACCAAAATACATTTTCTCAAGATATTTAAAATTCGTGTTTCAGCCATTGTCAGCACGCAGGTCTCTCCAGAGCCCATCTCTGCTAAGTTATCGTCTTTTATTCTTTCTACCGATATTTGCAATCCATATTTTAATGTTTATGATATGGCCCAATTTAAGAATGTTTCATAAATATCATTGCTTTTAGGTGTTCACTTCATACAGCTTCCTGAAATTTCATGTTAGTCATTCACCCAGGGTTGGGATTAGAGCTAGGTAGGTAGGGGCCCAAGGCATAATGTTTAAGGCCCTCAGTCTCAGCATTGTGCAAATGTCAACCTTGCACTGGCCCAAACCTGAGAGTGAGTCTACCTGAAATAATTTGTCCCAGGTCCCTACCTTGCCTCACCCTAGTCCTGGTACTGAATTCAACATAGGTTTATTGAATACTTATTATATGCCACACAATAGCAATGAATGAGAGAGCCAAGGTCCCTTTCAGAAGTTTATATTCATCAGGGTAGTTTTAACTTTGTGAAGTTTGAATTACAGCTGATTTTCCAAACATTGCCAACAGGCTGACTCAAAGGTCACTCCTTTCTCTGCTACATTCCACTTTCAGTTGGGTGGCCACATTAGATGAGTACTAGCCAAAGAGACTCAACTGAAAGTGCTAAGGGCTCTGGGAGAGCTCTCCCATCTCTTTGCCTCCTCCTGCCTTGCACAAAAATGCAATGTCTGGAGCTGTGGCAGGCTGTCTGCAATCATGAGGGAAGGGCAAAAGGAAATCACAGAGACACCTACTTACAGCCCTAATATCACTGAGCTACCGAGTCTATGTAACCAACTGCCTTACTCCACACTCCTGTCATATGAGAAACATAAGCCCCTGATTGCTTAATTCATTGTTGATCAGGGCCTCTGTTACTTGCAACCAAAAGTATTCCTAACTGACACCATTGGCAAAAGCTTATTCCTGCCGTGTTTAACTTGCCCATAGGTAATGACTTTTCCTCGGGTGAAATAACTAGCAATCCACTGTGAGGAGAGGTGCAGCTCCCCCTGAGAACTGGGAGGAGAGGTAAAATAACTCCATTATAACCTCTTTTCTTGGTAGAATTTTACCAGCATTTAGGAGCCTCTGCAGCATTTTTGGCAAAAGAGAGTGAGAAGAACTGCTTACCATGATATTCAAGGACCCATGTACCTAACACAATGTACTACAAGCCCCAGGTTACTAAAACACAGAGGCCGCAGGGTTACGGGATCCTTGGCAGAGTGAGCCTCCCCTGGGACTCTTGGGGCGCAGGAGCTGTATCAACAGCATTCTCCTTGCCGTCTCCTTCTCCATCTTGCTCTTCCCCTCTGCTCTGCCCTGAGTCTCTGGGGTTTTTAACCAGACAGTTACTTGCAATCCCTTCTGAGTCAGGCAGCCTGCCAGATGGAAGGCCTTAAAGAAGCAGAGTAAGAAAATATCTAAACTACACAAAGGTAAGCAAAGCTTTGGGTGAATTTTTTTTTTAAAAAAAAGGAAAACAAAACTTGTCTTCCAAACTCTTGGATTGCGGTGACTATGCTCTTAGAACCAACCAACAAAGTACTTTTCAAATATCCCATTTTTTCAGGTGACATGAGGCCTTGGCCTCTGATTTCAAACCCACTATAAGGACAAACCCCAACTGTACATTTTCCTCCACTGAGTAAAGCCACAGCTCTGACCACCATTTGCCCTTTTGCAACATTAGTCACCAAAATCACTAACAAGGTTGGATAATTAAGTTCATGAACTTGTTGCAGCGATGTTGCTAACCTTTTTTTGGTATCAGAGGGATTATTCATTATGAATTTGTACCAACTGGACAAACAATTAATCAAGTTTACTACTTGGAAGTGCAATTCCAATAGCGGAAATGGAAGATGACCAGGTCCTGCACTTAGGAGGCTTCCATGGCAGTGGAGGTGAGAGAAGGAGCAGAGATGCAGGAGGTATCCATACGGTGAAATTCCACAGGACTTGGCCGCTGATTTGATGCAGGGGGTGAAAAGGAGACTAAAGCAGCAGTTGGAACCCAAAGGGTGTTCCACAAAGTAAGCTTCCCCAGCCTTTGCTCCTAGGCACCCCATCACCACCGCAAGTTACTGAGAGAGACATGGCCCCCTTGAGGCCAAGAGCACAGCCCCTTCCATGCAGAGACACCCAGCCTTTCTTCAATCCTTTTGTCCATTATAAATCTGCTAATTCTCATTGGCCTCTGAACAATTGACAATCTTCACTGTTGAGCTCAGTATTCTGTCTGCCCAGACCCCTCTCCTGATCCATTCCCCATCCATATTTGTGCTACAAGAAGTCCACCTCTGTGAACTGCCTTAACCAGGTTTCTCTGTTCCCTGGCTTCCAGCTGGATTGATTCCCTGGGAGGCACCAGCAGGAGATCTGAGGGCAGGAGGAGAGAGAAGTTGGAGTATTTAGATCCGGGCTTCCTCCGCCAGCCACAGTTGTCAGTGACTGCAGTCTTACGCCAAACGCAGCGCTCTCTGGAGCAACACTCAGGCTGAGATCGGTAAGGGCTCCTCTTCTTGACCCTTCAGGTCTAAGGATGATTTCCCCCCCTCACTGTGGCAGCCTGGGGGTGTTTCCTCATCCCTTATCTATATTCCTCAGCCCTAGCCATAGCTTTGCAAGCTGTCCTTCATTTCATCCTTTTCTGTCACTACTTTTGAATGTGCCATCCATTTCCTGCCAAGAGGCTGACTGGTACAATGTCTTTATCCTACCTGGTACCCGAAGTTGCATGAGGAACTCTCCTTCTGCAGTCTTCTCCGATAAAGGTGACTCTTACCCCAAATTCTAAGTACTAAGGTAGTTCACAGTCTCTGCAATACACCTGCCACCTCCACATCGTGCCCCATCCTCACATCCTTCTTTGAAGCACAGCCCAGCTGGGCATCCTCCCTGTGTTCCTCTTTGGCTCTGTCCTGTCCTAAATTGCTAAGACTCTGGGTCCTGCCTCAGAGACCTCCTCTGCATCCCAAGTGTCCTCATCAATCCGGGCACCCTCAGGGCTCATCTAGACAATCCGTCCAACATGTAGCCATGAAGGTTCTAAAGCACCTTGACTTCTACCAACTTCACCTGCTCACTCTATTCACATGCTTTTTCAAGACCATCTCTTACATTTTGTCACCAGCAAAGCTGCTCTCCTCCGAAAGTTCAAAATTCAGCATCCATTTTCTTCCCACCTTTCACTTTCATTCTTGCAACCACAGATGCTTGTGACCTTACAAAACCTCTAGACTCATGGTCCTGCATTTTCTCCACAGCCGTTACTTGTCCCATTCTCCTTTATGGATCCACTTCCTTTCCTCTCCACTCTAGACACTTTAGTGCATCATTCTGACCACTCCTTACCAGCACCTTCTTTCTCAGCCCTCATTCGTCAATCTTCCACACTCCCTTATGCCTAACTTGGCTCAATTTGTTTGTGAGTCCTCTCCTTAAAGGCAGGCTATCCAGAGCAACGGAACAAGCCCACAAGCCGGGTAGACAGGTGCTACTGACATTTATTCTTTAACCACAGCTGAGCCTTCAGAAACATGCAACGATGCTTCTATATGACATTGGTTAAGTTCTTCTTTCAATCTTTTCTGAGGCCAATTCACACCTTTGCCGCTCTCCTGCACAGCTTGTCTTGAAACTCACAGTAAAAACGGAGCTACCGGTAGGAACTCACGCACACCACCTTCCTCCAAGACTACAGAGGTATTTATCTCGAGACCATCCTGACTTTGTCTTCCCTCCCCAAGAGGGAGTGCTGAATTTCCTCCCATTTAAGAATAATCTCTCCACCTACAACATATGTTCCTATTTGTCCCAGACCCTCAGTTGTCTGTTATGCTATTTTCCTCCTCTCCACCAGCATCCCCCTTTAGCTCATGAATCTGCAATGGTCCCTTAGTCGTCAACTGCTTCTAGCTATGAACCTTCAAAGCCAAACTACTTGAAAGAGTCTCCAGTTTCTCCACTCGCTCATGCCCCATTCATACTTCAATCCACCGCAATTTGGTCTGCACTCTGATGCTCCAATGAACACACTATCAAGGAGTCATTGCCAACCTGATTGCCAAATTCAACAGGCACTCTTAGTCCCTATTTCACTTCACCCAACAGTTGCTCTATTGATCATTCTTCCTTCTTGAAATTCTTTTCTCTCAATGTCTATGAATCAAATTTCCTCTGTCTCCCTTCCTCTGAGGTCTGGTCTATTTGGTCTCTCCCATGTTTTCTGTCTGCTTTTTTTAAAGCTACTGTCCCCCAGGCTTCAGTTATTTATCTTCTGCTCACTCTCATCCCATCCCATAGCAATCTCAGCCATATCCACTGACGCAATGAAGATTCTCAAATCTTTATTCCAACTCATGCACTTTCTCGAGCTTTGGAGCCAGATTTCAGATGTCCCACAAAATGTGTGCACTTCAATAACCTATAGACACTTCAAGTTTAATGTTGCACAACTAAATGTATTATCTTTTTCTCTTTATTCCTTGCCTCAGGATATGGCAACACCGTTTTCCCAGGCCATTAACTGAACATTATCCTAGACGCCTTCTCACCCTCTGCATCGAATCAGCGGCCAAGTCCTGTGGAATTTCACCGTATGGATACCTCCTGCATCTCTGCTCCTTCTCTCACCTCCACTGCCATGGAAGCCATCTAAGTGCAGGACCTGGTCATCTTCCATTTCCGCTATTGGAACTGCCTCTTATCTGGTTCCCTGCCTCCGGTCTTGCCTCCTCCAATCTGTCCTCCAGATGACTGTCAGAGCAATCTTTATAAAATGGAAATCTGAACGTCCTACTCTCGTCTAAAACCCTTTGATGGCTCCTCACTGTGTACAGGTAAAGAGCAAACATCTTAGCATTTGATGCATACATTGGCCCTGCCTGTCTCTCTAGCCTTGTTTCTAGGATTCCTCCACCCTTCAATATCTATTTTGCATCTACGCCTAGTCACAAACCCCAAAGACACCATGATGTCCTCTATCTCTGTGCCTTTGTACACACTGCCTCATTTCCAGGGACACCCTCCCTCCCTTATTGGTCTAGAGACGTCCTTCTCTTCCTGGTAGAATCACTATGGTAAAGCCTCACGGAACCACTCTCAGCAGAGTGAAAGCACTTACGTGTTCCTTTGTAGCGTCTGTGCCAAGACCACATAGCACCCACACTGCACTGTGACATACCTCTTTGCTCGGTCCTACTAGACTATAATAAGGTCCTTAAAGAAAAGGGCTGTATCCTTGGTGTCCCCTGTCATCATATATATCATCAGCACTTACCGTGCTGCTACAAGATGCTATTGGAATTGATAACAGCTATTGTTATTGAGTAATTTTTATTTGCATATAAATACAAATGAATGCCCACAATTTAAATCTCAGTATTTAAAATGCACAATTACAAAATAAAGAGATTACTATAGCTGTAAGATTTTGAGGGGAAAATGAGAGCTCTAAAAATTGGGAAGAATTTCATCGACTGAGTAGGATTTAACTACATCCCAGACTGAAGGCAAGGCGGGCAGACACGTGGATACACGGTATTGCCATTTACTGCAGTCCTTCTTCACTTCATGATCAAGCAAATCAACTCTCTGATATAAATTTTAGTAAGCTGTATCAGTCCACTTTAATAAGAATTCTGGTTCAAGGTGGTCAGTTCAGCAGGGTATGGCAGAAATAGCACAACTTTGAATGTCAGACAAACCAAGATCTGAATCAAAGCTCAATCTTTTGTTTTATGACTCGCATATAATTTTTTTAATTTGTATGTCTTTATTTTTACATTTTAGTATATTTTATTTCCCCAAATATATCCAAACTATTCTCATTTTAACATGCAATCAACATTTGAAAAATTGAGATATTTAACTTTTTTCATACTAAGTATTTGAAATCCAGTATGCATTTTCCACTTACAGCACATTTCAATTTGGACAAGCCACATTTTAAGTGATCAGTAGACACGCGTATCTAGTAACTACAGCATTTATTGACCAGCGCAAATCTAAACAGTAAGTCCCAAGAGGGCAGGGACCTTGTCTATTCTTTTAAGAATTTTATTAAAATATAGCTAACATACAATATTGCATTAATTTCAGGTGTACATCACAGTTATTCAACAATTAGACCTAAAGAAGTGATACCATGATAAGTCCAGCAACCAGCTGACACTGTACCACGCTATCACAATATTATTCATTATATTCCCTACGCTGTACATTACTTACTTGTTTTATACCTGGACATTTGAAACTTTTATTCCTCTTCACCTTCCCCCCATTTTTAAACTTTTCAGTTACAGTTGACAATCGATATTATTTTATATTAATTTCAGATATACAGCATAGTGGTTAGACATTCATATAATTTAAGAAGTGTGACTTGCAGATACTGAACCCTCCTGAAGCTCAGTTTTATCAATGGTCACACAGTCTAGTTACAGCAGTTTACCCAAACACTTCACACTCAGGTACCCAGTACCTAGCAACTAACTGCTCAATGATGTTTATTTCCTTCCCCTTTACTGAATGAAATTGTTATACATTTGTATCTGAGCACCTCTTCACAAAGGTGACAAAACACAAAGCCTCTCCCAACACAAAGCTTTCCTGCTTAGACTGACAGCCAAGAACTCACACCAACATTTAGGGCTTCTTTTTGAAAGTAATCATTCTCTCTCTCTCTCTCTCTCTCTCTCTCTCTCTCTCTCTCTCTCTCTCTCTCTCTCCATCTCTCTCTCTCTCTCTCTCTCCATCTCCATCTCTCCTAAAATGAAACAAAAGTAATTATCTCAACTTAATACATAAAGAAATTGATTTACCTTAAATTCTAACCTGTTGCCACCAGTTGCTTGGAACTGAAACTATGGACGCTTTCTCCTGCACTGGGGAGACTGTTCCCCTCCCCTGCCCCTTCGCCTCCTCCCTCTTCCCTTTCCTCCTCACACCTCTTAGTCTGCCCTCTGGTGCCAATTGGATGGCTTGGAATCACTGTGGCATACTCACAGCCTGATTGGCTCAGCTCATTGTCAGTCCATATCCTGGCCCTGCCTTTTCTCAAGTTTACAGTTCTGTTGCCTAGGAAATCCAGTGCCAGTGAAAACCCAAGCTGTTTGCCTTAAGGGAGAAGCCAGCAGGAAGTTTTGCTGGCAACAGTTTGGTTTCTAGAAAGGCATCAAAACTTGCCTCTCACGTTGTGTAAGATTATGTTCAGCAAATTCTCTTACTTCTTTAGGCAACGTCTTCCTGCCCTTCTGCCTACGCCAGGCAGCTTACTGCTAGGGTGCTATTATCAGGTGACACTTAAAAGCACAACACCTGGGAGCAGGCAGGCATACATAATGCAAGGTGATTCAAAGTCCTCTGTATCTACACACTGATAGGAGGCCATTTCCCACCATTTCCATCATTAGTTTCTTTTCTCTTCTCCTCGTTTCACTCCTCAACTCTTTCTACCCTTGTCCCTTAACAATACGTTTGCCAGATAAGAGGCCCTGTTCCGAACAACATACCTAAACCATGTTCTCTTTCACGGTTGTACCTACTACATCCCCCTTACCTCCTTCACTGCCGCCCCTTCGTGCACTTCCGTCATGAAGCGGGGCAATGAACCAAGGATTAGAACTACGAAGACCTAAGTTCCGCTTTCTGTTCTGCATTTTACATTATATGTAGTCAGGCAAGTGTGGTCATTGGTTTCTATAATCTCTAGAGTGCACATTGTATCTGCCTTGTTAACTTCTCAGACTTGCCCTGGAGGTCAAGGAGGTGGTATTGTCTGTGGATTTTAATGACAATTTGCCTTGATTGAGGAGATTTCCAGCAAGGTGCGATTTGAGGGGCCAAAAAAGTCTATGTATTAAAAAATATGTCCTTTGTCTCCCTTTTGGGGTTAGATGCTATTCCCAGAAAGCCCCACCCTATGGTGTGTGACACCTACCAAGCAGTAATAGGTACTGACCAAAAACACCCCTCCTTCTGCAGCCAACCTCGTGGTATTAAACGGCTCATTTCACTCTCGCTGAGTGAAATTACTAAGTTAAATTAGTAAGCTATTAAGGAGCAACCACTTAGACAAGATGCGTCACCAATGACAGGTAAACCTGCCTTTGAATCAATCAGGAAGCCAATGGGAACCCACTGAGAGCTCTTAGAGGACTAAGAGAGGGTCTGGTTCATTTTTGCATCTTCCAACGTGCCCAGCACAGTACTTGGTACAAACACGAAATCAGCCAATGTTGGTTGAAGCAAATTAGTGAGCTGGGTAAACTGTATTCATATTAAGGACACTTAAGACTACAAAATGTGCTTTTCAAAAATAGGTAGTTCCTTGTACTAAATAGATTTGTATTAGACCACAAGCATTTCATTTATTTCCTTTTACATGGATGACAGTAAATAAATAACTTAACCATCTTGCAATAACCTGCGGTTAGGATGTGATAAATGTAACAATAGAAGATTGACATGGGAAAAAGAATCATATCCACTGAGCATTTAGTGTAGATAGGCACACAAAGAATCAATATGTGATCACGTCTGATGGTAATGTAGAAATAGACAAGCAGAAGAATAACTACATAACAAAGGGAAACATAAATGACATATTGAACTTCATTTCAGAATCTTAAAGTTCACCTCCAAATATGTGTATTTTATATGTAAATCCTTAGTGTATGTCACGTTTCAAGCACCACAAAGCTTTACAAATTAAATATTTTGCCTGTGCTTATGATTTCTCACGTGTATGATTCTATGTTGTAATTATGGAAGGACCTCAGGTCTCCCTCACAAAATAAACGTGGATGAGGTCTGAGTCCGGGAACTTGAATCTGATCTTAGGTTGCTCACCATTAGTCCTCTGATTCCCCAGGAAATGGCTCTACTTCTTGTACACACACACTTGCATACCCTCCGTCTTCAAAATTGTACCCGCTCTGTTATTTTGGAAATTAGTATAATGTATTCACATTTTCAATTCTGTTCAAATGCAACACTAATTCATGAATACTAAACTTTATGGTACCCAAATGGAAAGACACGTGTCTTACCCACAGGGACTTTCAATTCAATTTTTAGGACCAATTTGTAAACAACAAACTGCATCTTCTTTGTTTTGATCGATGTATATACACCTACAAAACCACCACTGACAGCAAGATACAAAACATTTCCAAGACCCCATTTGCAGTTCACCCTACCTCAGCCCACAGCCTCATGCGACCACTAATCTGCTTTTTGTCACTACAGATTAGTTTATATTTTCTCGAGTTTTATGTAAATGGAATCACTTCTTTGAGTCTGGCTTCTTTTTCTCAGCATGACCATTTTGAGATTCTTTGATACTGTGGTGTGTATCAGTGGTGTGTCCCTTTATATGGCTGAGCAATAGTCCATTTTATGGATATATCACAGCTTGTTTGTCCATTCACCTCCTGATGGGCATTTAGTTTGTTTTTAGTCTGGGGGCTATTACAAATAAAGCCGCTACGAACATCTGTGTACACCTTTTCAGGTGAATACACGTTTTCATTTAACTTGAGTAAATACCTACAAATGCAATGGCTGGGTCATATGGCAGGTGTACACTTAACTGTTCTGGCAACCACAGAGCAATTGTCCTAAGTGGCTGTACTATTTTACTCTCTCATCGGCATGGAATGTATGAATTCCAGTAGCTCTGTCTCCTTGCCAACTACTGGTATGGTCAGTCTTTTTAACTCTAGTAGATGTGTTGTGATAACTAACTGTGGTTTTACTTCGCATTTCTCTGATAACTAATGTGTTGAGTAGCTTTTCATGTGATTATTGGCCATTTGTGTATCTTCTTTTGCGAAGTGTCTGTTCAAACCTTTTGTCCATTTTTATCCTGGGTTATAAGATGTATTTAGATATTCTAGATATAAATTCTTTGTCTGAAATACCTTCTCCCAGTTTGTGGCTTACATTTTGTTTTCTTACTGTTCTCTTTAAAAGAGTGAAAGTTTTACATTTTGGTAAAGTCCAGTTTTTCAAATGTCTTTGTGATTTGAGCTTTTGTGTTTTGAATAATAAATCTGTGACTACCATAGATTAAAACGACTTTCTTTTAGAACTTCTATAGTTTCATCATTTATATTTAGGTCTACGATACACTTTGAGTTAATTTTTGTGCATGGTGTGATCTAACAGGCAATGTCTTTCTGTGTACATTATTAAATAAAGGTCAAATCCCATTCAGTACAACCTCTTCTCGTGGCTCCAGAGTTCTCTTGTCCACCTTGATGGCTCTATTAGTTTCCTATTGTTGCTTTAACAAATTCCTATAAAGTTAGTGGCTTAAAACAACACCCATTTACTATCTTCTGGCTCTGGCAAGGAAAAGTCCAAAACAGGTCTCCCTGGGATGAAAGCAAGGTGTGGGCAGACCTGCATTCCTTCTATAGGGGACTTCCTAGCAGCTATAGGGGACAAATTGTTTTCTTGTCTTTTCCAGCTTTTAGTAACTTCCTTCATTCCTTGGCTCATGGCCTCTCTTCAACTAGCAATCACATCACTCTGACTTTTCCTTCCATCATCATATTTACTTCTTTACTCTTCTGCCACGTGCTTTTTTTTTTTTTTTTTAGGACTATTTGTAATTACATTGGGCCGACCTGGACAATCCAGTATAATCTCCCCATCTCAAAGTCTTTTTATTAATCACATCTGCAAAGTCTTTTTGCCATATAAGGTAGCATATTCACTGGTTCCAGGGATTAGGACATGACCTATCTTTAGAAGGCATTCTGATCTCTGTACCTCAAACACTCATCTATATGTCACATGCACCCCATCCCCCAAAGTCTCAAACCATCACATTATCAACTCATAGTTCAAAATCTCATTTAAATATTATCAGCTCAAAAGTCCCGGATTATACTACCCAAATAATTTAATCAAGTATCAATGAGAGTCTGGACATAATCCATTCAGGGGGGAAATTTCTCCATCTAAGGACCTATTAACTAGGAAACAAGTTATCTGTTCCCAAGAAACAATAGTGGGACAGTTACTGACATTATCATTATAAATAGGACAAAATGGAGGGAAAAAGTGAGTCTTAAGAAATTTTGACATCCAACTGGGCAAATATTAGATTGTAAGGACAAGAAACAATCCTCTGTGATTTGTCTCTCAGCTTTGTGAGCTTAAATCTCTACCTCTGAACTCACAGCTTTGCCCTTAGTGTTCTTTGTTCTTCATGAAAGAAATCATGAGTTTGAAGTTGAATAGTTTGTCAGCCTGTTCCTTAATTTTGTGGAGTCTGATGGCCTTCTTTCATGTTCCTCTCTCAGTCCATTTTAGTCCAAACTGGCAGTGTTTCTTCTAGTATAAAATTCTCAAGTACCTTGTGGATCTCCTGGGTGTGTCATGGGAATTCATTCCACTAGACAAGAGGCTGCTCCACAGATATTTAAAAATAATTTCATCTCTAATGTTTGACTTCTGCCAACATATCTGAGGGGATCCATGAGCCACACATATAATCCTCAAAGAGCTCTCTGTGAGACTGAATATTCTGACCTTTTAATCCTCCAGGGGCAATAGCAAAAAGTTGTCTAGCCACACCTCTAGTTTTCTCTACAAAAGTAAAGAATTAACTGCTTTCCTGACAGTGAATCCCCTAATTTTAGAATCTTTTGCAATCTGAATAGGCTGAAAATTTCCAAAATCATGAAGTTCTAATTTCCTTCTGTTTAATAGTTCTTCTTACAATTGCTCTCTTTCTTCTCACATTTTATTATAAGCAGCAAGAATCCTTTAATATCTACGTTTCTATCAAAATTCCATTTAGGATGATTTACATGTTGTATAAGACATGTTGACCTTAAACAAATAGACAGCCAGAAATATCTCCAGCAAAATGGGTTTATTCAGGAACACCAAGAATTGCAATTTGGGACATGCAGTTTAATGGCGAACCACATGCCAGTCCAGAGAAACAAAAGAGATGAACACTCCTTTCTGGTTTGGGAAAGGCTGTTATAAAGGAAGAACCATTGGAGGAAACTGAAAGTTTGAAATGAGTGACTTTTCATTAGCTGAGTTAGGCAGTCTCTCATTGGCTGAGTTGTTGCTGGCCGAGGAGGAATCTTTTCTTTCT